>NC_056741.1:99229037-99249037 GCF_019279795.1 Protopterus annectens
AAACAATTTAGTATCATACATGACAAAACATAATCTCATCAAGTACATCAGGAGTATTGTAGAGTGCAAGAAAGGGTTTACAAAGTCCATTGAACATGTGGGAGAAACAGACAAATGTAGATTTTGTAAAACCAAATTGGAAACAGTTGCATACCTCATTGCTGGTTGTGACATACTAATGGCAGAAGGACTGTATACTGAAAGGTGCAATAATGTGGCAAGATTGTTGCACTGGAGATTGTGTAAACATTATGGTATTGACATGGATGAAACATACTGGAAACATGAGCTGCAAAGCATCACAGAAAATGATGAAGTCTGCATCACATGGGATCACCCATTACAAACAGTTCAAAAGATAGACGCTAGAAAACTGGATATAGTGGTCCATGAAAAAAGGCCACACCCAGTGTCTACAGTGTATTGTGTACAGAGAGACCCAAAGTCATACAATATCAGGATCTGCAGGCAGAAACAAGAGCAATGTGGAGGAAAGATACCCAGACAATAGTAGTGGGAGCAATGGGTCTTATAAAAAAGAATCTGCAATCATATTTAGATATGTTAGCAATACATGTAACCCCATACAAATTTCAGAAGGAGTCATTACTGGGCACATTGTGCATGCTGTGAAGAACACTTTTAGCTGACATCAAAGATTAAAACAATACTAATTTCATGAACTTTAATCATACTTTGACTTAGGAATGAGGTCCATTCCTGTCATGATATTAGAAACCCAAAAGACTTGGAGAAATTTTAAAAAAGGCAAGAAAGAGAAAAAATAAAATAGCAGACTTCAATGTAATATATACACTATTAATTTCTAGTGTTTTTTCTAGATGTATACAGATGTGTTGGTATAGCTACAACCAATTATAGTTCAGAAATTGTTGTAGTATCAGAATTGATGCTGTCACTGTTTGTGAAGTAGGTTAAGGTTAGCAGGGGTAACTTACAGGGAGTAAGGAGTTAGTTGAGAGTAGAGTACTAAGTTATGGAGATCTCAGTATAAGGACTTAGTTGAGAGCAGAGTACTAAGTTATGGAGATCTCAGTATAAGGACTTAGTTGAGAGTAGAGTACTAAGATATGGAGATCTCAGTATAAGGAGTTAGTTGAGAGCAGAGTACCAAGTTATGGAGATCTCAGTATAAGGACTTAGTTGAGAGCAGAGTACTAAGTTATGGAGATCTCAGTATAAGGACTTAGTTGAGAGCAGAGTACTAAGTTATGGAGATCTCAGTATAAGGACTTAGTTGAGAGCAGAGTAGTAATTTATGGAAATCTCAGTATAAGGAGTTAGTTGAGAGCAGAGTACTAAGTTATGGAGATCTCAGTATAAGGACTTAGTTGAGAGCAAAGTATTAAGTTATGGAGATCTCAGTATAAGGACTTAGTTGAGAGCAGAGTACTAAGTTATGGAGATCTCAGTATAAGGAGTTAGTTGAGAGCAGAGTACTAAGTTATGGAGATCTCAGTATAAGGAGTTAGTTGAGAGCAGAGTACTAAGTTATGGATATCTCAGTACAGGGGGAGGAGGGAGAGCTGGAAGAGAAAGCAGTACATGGAGGCTAGGTAGGGGGTGAGAGAGAGGGTGGGGGTTGGGTATTGTATGAGAAGTTAGGTGAAAATGAATAGACTAGAGGAGGTGGGATTGTTAACGTGGTTGTGAAAAGAGGTGGGTGGTGGAGGAACTTGCTAGAGGCTAGCCAGGGGAAGTACATTAGCAGTGCCAGTTGCTGATTTGGTGGGTCATGAGGAGTTGTTTGAACTTGGCTGAGTTGATGGTGGTAAGGATGTTCTGCAGGATGGGGTTCCAGGCTTTGGAGATTTGGTAGGAATATGGGGATTTACAATTGATATTATTAGATTTAATGACTTTTAATAGAAATTTGTCAGTGGATCTTAGTGTTCTGTGGTTAGAGTACAGTTGGGCGAGATTGTGGGGTGCTGGGCAGTTTTCAGGTTTTGTAATGATGGTATGTGCAGCAGTAATTTGGTGGAGAGATAGGAGGTTGTGTAGTTCTGGCCTGTTTAGTTGATGAGGTGCTGAGCAGTGGTGTTATCTATATGAGGAATATGTGGCAAATTTTGCAATTTTATTATAGCATGCCTCCAGTCTGGTTAGGTCTTTTTTTTTTTTTTTGAGGTTGGTAAAGACTGGAGAGGCCTATAACAAGGTAGAGAGAAGAAGGGTTATGGGAATGGCTTTCCTGGTGGGGTTGGTTAAGAATTGCTTCAGCCTATAGAAAACCAAGTTTGATATGGGTCTTTTTTATGGCTTGTGTAACATGCTTATCAAATCTCAGGTTACTACCGATGGTGACCCCTAGTAGTTTGGTCTGAGGAACAGGTTCTATTTTGGTGTTATTGGCTGAGTACATCATACATGGTGTTGCGTGCATGATGGGCTTTTGATTAGCGAAGAGAATTAATTTTGTTTTGTTGGGGTTTAGAATTAATTGTTGTATTAATAGGTAGGATTCTATGTCTGACAAAGATTTTTGGGTTATTTCTTAAAGTTGTGACAGGGAGGGAGGGAGCGGTGCAGATTAGGGATAAATCATCTGCATATTAAATTGTGGTTGCTAGGTTTATTGCTGAATGCAGATTATTCATGAAGATTGTAAAGAGAAGTGGACCTAAGATGGATCCTTGTGGGATACCAACTGAAATGGGTGGATGTGAGAATATGTCATTCTGCCATTTCACACCTTGCTGATGGTCTGTGAGGTAGCTGTGAAACCAAGAGAGAGATGAGTGAGATAGATTTAGTGACACTAGCTCATTGAGGAGCTTTTGATAAGATACTGCATCAAATACCTTGGACATATCTAGGAAGGTGGATGCAACTTGTTTCCTGTAATTTTTTTGGGATGATTAATAGTGCTAGTGAAGCTTAATAGGGCAGTTGTGGTTCTGAGCTTAGGCCTAAAGCCATGCTGGGAATAGTTAGCAGTTTACTTCAGGTTAGGTAGTCCATAAGCTGGGACTAGATGCATTTTCCGAGGATTTTATACAATGGTGAGAGAATGGCAATTGGTCTGTAGTTGGAAAATTCCTTGGTAACACCTCCTTTGTGTAAAGGAATGATGCAGGAAGTTTTCCAGAGTTTCAGGATGCACTGTTCTCTGATCTGTTGATCAATAGGGAGATAGGATAGGGGATGGTGCCAACTTCTACCTTTAGATATGGTTGGGTAGTTGATCAATAGTGAGGGTTGTGGGATTTAATTTACTTGGTAGTTTCCTTATAGTAGAGGTTTGGATGGGTTTAAGGGACAAGGGACTGGCAGTAGCTGAAATTGTGGGTAGAGTGGAGTGTTGTCTTTATTATTCCACAGAGATAGGTGGAGTTTGTAAAGAAAGATTTGAATTGTGTGGCTAAGATATCTTTTGTGTTGTAGGTGGTGGTGGGGGTGGAGTTAAAGACTGACCAGGTTGAAGAAGGTTTTTGATGCTACTTCAGACTTTTGGGGGATTGTTTTGGTATGATTGTGGCATCTGAGTATAGTAGGTTTTTATAATTTTTGATCTGGGATTTGGATTTGTTTCTAAGAAGACGGCAGGTTTCTAAAGAGCTTTGTTTTTTGCTGCTGTGATAGTAAGACCATGCTTTGTCTCTGTCCTTGAGTAATTGTTTAGTTTCTTTAGACAGCTATGGGGCATAGTTGGATTTTATATGAACTTTCCTAACATGAGCTAGAGTGTTTAGAATCTCCAGGAATGTAGTATTAAAGCATTCCAGAGCAGTGTCAAGGCAAACATGTGATAATAGAGACCAGTCACAGTGCTGCATTAGACATTTAAAGGTGGATGCTGAAAACTGTTTATTGCTTCTAATCTGTCTATATACTGTGTTTTTGGGAGGTTGATTCAGTGTCTAAGTAGGAAGGTGGGTAAGTGGTCACTTAGGCTGTCTGGGAGACAACCTGAGTAATAAACTAGTGAAGCTTATTGGTTAAGATCCAACCAAGAATTGACTGTCTGCCCCTGAGCTTGTCTATCCTGGTAGGTGAGTTAAAAACATGGGTGTATTGATACAGATTTATGAGATTAGAGGGAGTGTCTGAGGAGCAAGTATACCGACCTCTATTGAAATCTCCCATAATTAAGGTCTCCTGATTGATTGAAGAGGACGACCACAAGAGTAAATCTTCAACTGTGGAAAGGTTGTTACTTGGAGGGATGTGGACTGAGATTATGGTTAGGTGTATGTTTGGTTGATTTCTAGTTGACAGGTTAATATTTCACTGTTATTTAGGGATAGGGTTCAGATAGGATTCTTTGGAGTCTCCGTGTCTTTATATTGAATTGCTGCACCTCTGTCACATTTCTTTAATCTATCTAGTCTGTGGATATCGTAGCCAGGAGGTAGGATTTCATTGTCTTTAATGTGGGGCTTTAGTTTGGTTTCA
The DNA here is from genome assembly GCF_019279795.1 of Protopterus annectens. Classification (NCBI taxonomy): domain Eukaryota; kingdom Metazoa; phylum Chordata; order Ceratodontiformes; family Protopteridae; genus Protopterus; species Protopterus annectens. The sequence goes on from NC_056741.1 coordinate 99,233,457, forward strand.
GTTAAGATAGCTAGGTCGGGTGAGTATACAGAGATGGATGCATGTGGTTCATGAATTTTGTTTACAAGGCTTATTACATTCATGTAGGTGATGAGAATACTAGGGTATTTTGTCTTAGGGAATTGATGTGGGGAGGGTGGGTGGTGATTCATATATGTGATGTTTGTTGTGTTGGATCAGGGCCGGGGTTTGGGTGGATGGCACCACTTAATTTCAGTTGAGGTTTTTTCTTGGGCAGGAGGTGTGGTGGTTGGGCGATAGTTGAGTAGTCTTTAGGTCAGATGTGGGAAGCGTAGTATTGGAAGGTATCTGTATGAAAAAAGTTCTGTGTTGGATATGTTAAAGAGGTCAAATGTAATGAAAAATCTGTATGTGGGGGTATGGGGGGAATTGAGAAAGGGCATGTGGGGATGTTTTTGATAAGAGGTAAGGTAGAGAATGATTGTGAGAAAAAGCAGTAAAAAATATGTACAAATGACATTTTATGTTGGGTGTTAGTTTTGGAGGACATGGAGATGAGATTTTATAAGTGTGAATCATTTGGGTAGAGTGTGGTGTGGCAGGTTAGGGAAGTCTATTGGACAGCAGTGGTTGGGTGATTAATTACTGTTCAGTTGAAGGGGAGGAACTGTGTTTAGGGATTGGCTAATTGTGTGTGGAGGTGTGGTAAGGTGATGGATAAATGAATTTGATGGGTGGGAATAGGGGGCAGGGTAGGGGAGTGGAGTGAGCCTAAGCATAATGAGGCTGAATGGAGTGGGATGGACCCAGGTCACAGTTCATCTGGAGCTAGAGAAAAAGTCTGTAAGCTTTTCAGCAAGCTTACTTTATGTTTGATCCTGTTTATCTAAGTCTCGTCAAAGTAGTATTTTTGAACAGAGAATTACGCAAATAAGAGTTGATTAGGGTGACAGCTCTTTTCAGCTGAACACTACATATCTGATGTTATTGTTGCTGCTCAAGACAGAGAATTTATCATGCAGGGAGGGAGGAGGGCTATGGTTGCTGGAAGGGAACTATGAAAAAATGGACATGAACTTGTTAGCAGTATGGATTAAATCACATATAGCAATCCGACGGAGAGGAAACTAAGCTGTACCTGGTGATGTGCTGTGACAAATTAAGGGCACACTGTGTTAACAAATTTACATAGGAGTTGACAAAATTTAACATACATAAGTTAGATTTGTTTTCCAGATCTATGCACTAACTCTTTGTTCAACCAGGAAGGACTGTTGATATTCCCTGTAGTTGGTAGGGGTTTTCTTATCTTTGGAGCAAAAAATATGCTTAAGACCTAAAAATAAAAGGGCAGGGAGTGATAATTATAATTAGATACTTATTGATATAATTATAAATATCCTTGAATTTTACTCATAGTTTTACTTTAGTTTACCTTGAACCTCTGATTGCACAGATGTCCCTGCTTTGTTTATAGCTTACCAGTGATCATTACTGTTTTTGAGCATTTTAAAGCATTTATTTTTGTGGCAAAAATCATCATGTCTCTTATTGTTGACTTTCTTTTTGCTTTCAAATCACCTTACAGAAGGGGGAATTAGCCAGGGACTTAGTTGATTTGTAGCTGTTGGTTGTTTAACCTGCACTGGAAAACTACTTTTGCTGTGCTTTTAGATTAAGAAATTCCAGGATCATCCATCATGTGGTAGAAGGTGTTAGCTTGGTCTCTCCGAGGTGGGATGCACTCCACAGAGCTCAAAATGTGGTTGCTTATTGGCTAGAGGAAATAAAAGTCAGTTTTCCATCTTTCTTTCACTGCTATAAATGAGACTACTTTTTGTGGAGCTGTCAATCTATATAGTAGCAAATGCCTAGACAGCAAAATTTGCCTTTAAAGCAAAGTGTTTAACAGTATAGCATTTCATGGAATTGCATTGAATATCACTACCATATCCTAGCACTATATTGCATCTTAGCCTTAACTGAAGAATCTATCATAGGAGACCCATGTTAAAACCCAGTCATTAACCCTAAATAGCCCACTTTATTACAGATCTGGATAATATGGATATGCAATTTCCTAATGTCTCTGTGGCCAACTATGTATATTTAAGCATCCTGAATCAATTGTTTTCATGTTCTCAGACAACAAGTTAAATATTAATGAAAATAACAGTATGTGAGAGATTCCTAGGAGGCACACATCTTGTATACAAACAGTCATCAAGAATATCGACACTACATCCCTCACGCATAACTCTCAACACAGAGATTGGCTTGTTATGAGACACTTAAAAGAAATTTTCCCAAGTCTCAAAGACCTTCAAGGTCACCTAAAGGCATCACTGCTCCTCAGCAATAACTAAAATGTACCCAAAAGGAACATCAAACATCTCACATAAGCCTATACTGACTGGTTCTGCCAAGAACAGAGCTCATAAGGCAAGCGTATACCTAATAATCTTGTCACTAAGGACTCCGTTGTGTGACACACGGATGTAATACTCACCAGACTAGACAAGGAGAAGATACTGAAATGCTTAGTTGCCTGTCTGGAGCCAGGATCCACAATATCATGGATGCACTCAAATCACCGCTCCCTGGGTATCAGTATAATGCTGTCACAGTCCATGTGGTTGTAAATAATCTGAGATATAACTCACACGACTATATGAACAAAGACATGATGGCTCTCTCAGACTATACATCGCAGACAGGTACAAGCCTTGCACTGACCAGCATTCTACCTTCACCAAGGATGATGACACAGTATGAACATAACTTATTTATTTTAATAGTTGTCTTAGTTTTTGCTGCCACACCGGATGGATCCAATATCTGTCAGCACAGGAGGACATGGACAACAGACCACATTGCTTTACCATGGATGGACAGCACCTGTTCCCCTAGGCTTTTATATATTGGCAAAAACTTTGTCCACATCCTTACACCCTGTTTAGGCAATGTCAAACATACAGAATGACCAACATAGTGAAAAAAGTCTCAGAGCAAAGTTAAGATATTACTGCTCAATGAAAGGAGCTTAAAGAAACTCCACATTCTTCAAGCCTGCCTCACTCTGGAGAATGTAGACATCTGTACTGTGACTGAGACTTGGTTTAACATCATAGAAAGTACTCAGGCAGTGCAAGGCTACAGTGCCTTTCACAATTTTAGACCAAAAACAGCACAGGCTGGAGACAAATGTGGAAGTGTCTTGATCCACATTAACAAAAACATACCTCCAGTTTATTTAAACTGGCTGATACCATATAGCTTATCCATGAGTAAGTCACATAGAAATGGTTACTCACCGTGTCATGGCTAGCAACAGGTCACCAGCTGTACCCCTAGAGTCTCATGACTCTTACCTAAACCTGCTAGAAATGCTCACCATCCATCCAAACCACTATTTATGGGTGACTAAACTACCCCTCTATATAGACTTGAAAATTTATAATGTCTCAAACTCACAGGCATAATACTTCCTGGACTTTATTAATGCAAACACCCAGATAGTGCATGCTCCAACCATAGAATCAAACATATTAGATCTGGCTCACCAACATGGGAAAGCATTCCAGTAACCCCCCCCCCCCCCATCACATCCTTGCTAGTGAGATCAGATCAGAAAGTTATCTCCTTTCAAGTAAAATTCAACCCAGAAAACCCAGGTAAACCAGAAACAAAAACTATTCTAAGGCAAACTACATCCTATCAGGTGACAATTTGTCAAAATACAAGGCTCTCCCAATCCCATGACAATAGCTACCTGTTCAGAATTATTCAGACTCCCAGTACAAACGTGAATGTCTGCATAGAGGCTGCCATACCTACCATATGTAAATCAAAACAAACACTAAAAGCAAACCCCACTGGTGGAGCCTCACCTAAACAAGGTATATAAGTAAAAAAATAAAACTCATGGCCAAAATCAGGAAGATCAACTCCCTTAAAGATAAGTGCTCTCTTACACAACTAAACAAGAATCTAAGAGATCTAATTAAGTCCAACAAGGCCAGCTATACAGTTAATAAAGCCTTGCAGGTTAAGGGCAATCACAAGGTCTTCTTCAACTATGTCCAGAATCTTAAGTTAACGCACAACAGTGTGCTGAACTGGTGGTGACTGGTACAATCTTCACCGATCAGAGTGACATCATAGAAAATCTAAATATGTGAAAAACAAACAACTAAACTAAAAAATCAAATACAAAAGAAGCAGCAGTACTGCAACAATGTTTAATATCCACAGATAAGCGCTTTCATCCGTGTAAAATTCAAATGGACCTCTTCAGATCTGAAGAAGTCCATTTGAATTTTACATGTACAAAAGTGCTTTTCTGTGGATATTAAACGTTGTTTTGGTACTACTGCTTCTTTTGTATTTGTTTTTTATCATAGAAAATCTACTGGGTTGATGAATTCAGCTCAAATTCTCCTCCTTATCCCCCATAAATGCACCATGTGAAATCCCCATCAGAATACTTTCCACATCTATTAGCAGGGATCAGGTGCTAACAACACTTACTAAAGCTAAGAACACCCCTTCCTTGGGTCCCAACAACATTTTAGGTTGTCTCCTGAACAGCCTAAAACATGACCTATCAAGACGGCTTCAGCAATTTCTTAACTAAAGCCTCAAAACAGGCTAATTTCCAAGTGACTGGAGGACTGCAATAGTCATTCCCTTTCACAAGGGTGAACCAGCAACCAACCCTGGTAACTACACACCCATCAGTCTAACAAGCCTAATATGCAAACAAATTATCATGGAAATGAAAAACAAAGACATTGACAATCTACAGATACTGGAACCACCACAATTTGCCTTTGTAAGGGAAGGTCAAGCCTACTTAAACTTGTAGGTTTTTTGAGAGGATCACCAAGGCAATGTATGAGGGTAAAAAAGTGCATACTGAGTATCTTGACCAGGCCAAGGCATTTGATACAATATCCCATTCAAGCATTGTTTACAAGCTTTCTGAGCTAGGCATAAATCTCTACATAACTCACTGGATTGACAACTAGCTCACAGTAGGGCCCAAGAGGTCAGGATTGTTGAGACAAATGACACCAAGAGACTGGTCACCGGTGGAGTACCTCAGGGCTCCATTCTTGGCCTGCTCCTGTTTGGCATCTATTTCTCAGAAGCCAAGGCTAACATCCAAGGCCAATGGCTTGCCAAATTCACAGATGACTCTTAATTTTGAAATATTATAGATTTCCCCCAAGACACCGACATCTTACAAGAGGATTTAACACAGATACATGACTGCTGTCAAAGTCATGACCTAAAACTCGATGCCGAAATATGCATTATAATGTCCTTTGGGAAACTGTCAGTCCACATTAATTACTCCATCAATAAAACACTCCTAATTGTCAACCCAGTAGTAATATATATGAACATATCTGACCTTATTTAATAATTCCACCCCATGTTTTTTAGCTATTTGTTAAACAGGTAAACCCACTTTTCAGGAGTAACCCAGGAACACTGTCTTATTAATAGACTTGCTCAGAGTCACACAGTTGGCAAATGGATGAAGAAAGAATCAAACCCTGTGCTCTTCACTACAGGAAGCACCTCAAAAATACTAAGAATGACAGTCAGTCAATACTGCTAAATACTGCCAGTCATTTTAGAAGTAACCCATGGAGAGGTGTGGGTAATGCTGGATTTACCCACAGTTGGTGTTGTTTGTTTATGAGGGTCAATCTTAAATGACCAAACAAAGTCAAACATGGGTAAATCAACATTACCCACACCCAGCCATGAATTTTTGCTACTATACAATGACATTATTTAAGAAAAAAATACTTACTTTTCTTAAATAATATCCTTGTATAATGGTGATGTGGTGTCCTTCTGCTTTGTTTACTTATCTGAGGGCTTTCTTGATGTACAGTGCATGCTTATGGGACTTTCATTCCCACACTTATGCAGTACATCAGTGCTGTGTAAGGGAAGCAACAGAGAAAGGAAGATCTCCATTGATCCCTTTATTTTTTCTTTTTTTAAGTATGAGATAGACAGGATGCAGAAAATACAAGGAAATCAGTTGTTTCTTTAATTTTGAATAATGTATCCAATTTTCTTAGTATTTTCTTTGTACTGTCTCTCTAATACATCCAGACTGTTCGGATTTCTAATTTTATTATTATTTTTTTAATGGAGAAGAAAACTTAACCCATTCCCTCTGGTACAGCATCAAGCATCTAATTAAAACCCATCTCACCAATTCCGAGCTATGCACCTGTGCCAATCATGGGTAACCCTCTCATAATACTGTTTTATTCTTCTAAGCTTTCTCCACCCACTTAACTTGACTAATATTTCTATTCACCTGCACTCCAGTCCATCACCCCAAAACCTGAAAAAGCCCTATTGCATAAATCAACTTCTGATCCCAGTTTTTTCATTCTAAAAATTAAGCATTATCTAATTCCTTAATGTGGTATCATATTGTCCTTAATGTAATTGTACTTACATTGTTTTGATTCACTGTCTAAATGTGTGATTATGCTGTATAATACCAAGACTTGTTTTTAGCTATAATGTGGCCAATGTATAGTGTTACTTGCCTCTTCTCTGTACTAACTGTACTTGCTTTTTGTTTTTACTTGTTTTAATTTTTGTTTCTGTTTTGTTCTTGCCAATGTAATACAAAATTGTACTAACTATGGAGCTTTTCTCCCCAGGCCTTCACTGAAAAACAGTAACCTTCCCTGTCGGACTTTCCCAGTAAACAAATGTAAAATAAAAATAAATAAATAAATTGTCAAATCTAAGCCTCAGTGATCATTGTAAAACTAAAGAAGAAAATAATATGCACATTAATAAGTTTGAACAGTGTTTTATAGTACTTTGGGAGAGACCGCCAAGTAATGGAATATTTGTTCTGCTGCTGATGAGGTCTGGTCCATTACCCTACCTAGTGTGTCATTTGTCTATGATCCAGCTCTGGCCATAAAAACAGGCACCCTACAGCATACCATATGCATCTACTAACTGTCATTTTTTTCTACGTGTGCACCTGAACCAGCCTGGCCATAAAAGGCCAGCAAATGTCCTGAAATATTCACTACCCAGATTAATGTATTTTCATTCATCTTTGGCAAATATATATTAAAGACAAGAAATATCAGAACTAGATATGACAGAGACTGGTATAGAATATGGATGCTTGGGTTGACCATGATAGATCCTTGCAACAATTTTAATTAAGGACTACTGATATTATATTCATTGCAAAGGAAAGGCATAGACTGTTTCAACAGACATGTCCACCATGGAGAGGGATAGACCTCAACACTAAAGCACCTCACTAAGGATAAGTAGATTTTGTGTCACTATGTGGCCAGGGCAGTGGCTCCTCTTATGTGGTAGTGGTTGTTATGTGGCAGACAGGTTAGGATTAACCAGCACTGTGTCAGTGAAAAGCATCAGGTAACTAATGTCCATTACACTGCAGTATAAAACACTCTAGTCTATGTTTGAAGGAAAGGATGATGGACCATGGTCCACCTATATAAGTCTCCATCCAAGAACCTCTGGTCTTTATTAGCAAAGTATATCTGGGAAGTCATGATATAACTGTATGTTGCATGCCATGGGGGAGGGGGAGTTACAGGTGTATATATGTGTTTGAAGACAATATATCATGTTAATACCTGCTTTCACATGTTCCTCTGGTGAAAGGTCCAGCTTAACAAGTGATCGTGGCTGATGATGATGATGATGATGACAACAAGCAAGTGACACAGTGTGATGATATAGTGGCACTATTTGCAGCAGAACAGGGAAGAGGTCACTCATGTCTACCTCTGCAAAGGTCCCACACAGGTTTACAAAGGCATGACTGACATATTCTACCTCAGTCTCTTACAGGCACCACCTGTGTCAACAACGTACACAGCATCAAAAATATGCACCACCACTACTGAATTGCACACACCAATTAATGGGACATGTGAGGTTTAGCTTCTGCCTCCAGGACATTCCTTGGGGTCATTATGACATTTGGCATTAACCAGCAGATTGGGAGGTCAGTGATGCATGCACAGTTTCCTGGGAACGATGGCATTGCATTGCTTGCGAATGTGATCCTTATGGGATGATGTGAAACACTGAAATGGAGTATAGAGACAGAGTGCAGACAAAGCATCTGAGGCCTCTGGTGGCAAATGTCACCACATTAAATTTCTCTCTAAGACACATTCAAGCCACCATCCAATCAGAATCCAACAAACAAGCCTTCATTCCCAAGAGAGATTCCTGATAGAAAGTTGGACAGAGACCATTTCAAGTGAAACTACACAAATTGTTAGCAATATGTCATCACTGACAACTGTGGGCATATAGCTTGCTGTCCCCAGCCATGTGCATTGCCCAGCTCATGGGAAAGCAATGGTACTTCAATAACTCAACATCTGGGATGTCTCAACAAGCTGCATGTGCATATTCACATTGTTCTGCAAGCTCCCTTTCACCTGTAGGCATACATCCTGTCATCTTCACTCATGACCCTTTCATGGGCAACAATGCTTATCAGGGATATTGCTTGTCCTTCTCTATCATAGATGACAAGCAGGCAGGGTATTTCATTTAGATGCTTTAATACATACAAACATATCAGGATAGATTGCAGCATCACAAAATATAAATGAGCTGCTTAACAGACAGACCTTACATACATACATGCTTACATCTCAACAGCATACTACAAAATGGTAGTCAGACGTGCATGTGCGCAGTATTAATATACTTGTGCAAGCCCTCCAATAGCTTCTTGAAGGTACATACACACACTGATCTACAAGGGTGTAGTCTCATATTCCTGTAGTTCTACCACTTCACTGCCATGGAAAACATCAAACCATGAGTCTCGATCTCACACTACTGTTCTTCAAGGAACATACTCCTTTCATTATCTTGTCACCTCTTTTTGCAATGCCAGTAGAGCTGCATTTTTTCTAGCCTTCCATGTATCCAACTATGTAGTTCCCTCATATCCCTTTTATACAATATTAAGTTTATTTCAGGAAGCTTATTGACCCCTAACAAGATGATTGACTAGTAAGCCAGTGCTTAAACATGAACACAAAACTATTATATTTAAGCTCCAATCAGATGTTTATAAAGTTGGTTTGTTTGACCTTCAACAAGGCAGGGCATCTCTTATATCTGAGAGTTATAGTCTTCACTTTTTCATTTCTCTCTTTTATAAAAGTTCAGTAACCCAGCCTTCTTCCACCACTTCTTACACTGACAAAGGACTGCATTATATAATCTCTTGGAAGTCCTGCACATCTTAAACATCACTTGATGGTCTTATTTACTGTACCAACTCAAAGGCTACCATATACAAAGTAAAATTTGACAATCCCAAGCCACCACACATGATGGGTGAATATCATTCATTCTTGGTTATCTGACCTTTTTGTTTTCCAAAACAAATATCCTTCACTCATACCTCTCAACCTCTTAACACAAGAAATCTGGACAAAGCCAAAAATAAATGGGGAGGAGCCCCAAAAATAGGGACATGTTTTACATTTTGCTCTTTAAAAACTTGGAAAGTTGCTAGAATATTATAATTTGACTTAACATGCATTTTCTGAAGGATATGAAGTCTGAAATTTGAATGTATGCCATTATTAAGTGACTTCAATCCCCAATGATTTCCAACATTCAAAGAAAGATTCAAATAAACTTTATTGCCATTTAGGAAACACAAATGCTATCTAAATGGAACTTTGAGTGCCAGCTCTTTTACAGGAGAAAACAAACACAAAAAGAGAGACATGATATGTATTAAAGAATAAACAATAACTATAGTACAAAGGTAAATATCTAAGTAGCTGACACATGCTTGTACACAATTTAACAGAAAATCACAAATGTTATGAGGAACAGAGCAAAAATATGAGGCAAAAATCTCATATTCTATGAAAATCTGGATAGCTGAGAGGTATGCCATCACTATGCGCAAAACAAAATAGTATATACCTTATCAGATGCAATATCACCACAAGAATCATAAGACTAACTATTAATCCTACACATCAAGACACTAACTGATCCTTCACTGTATAGGATATGTCCTCTATTTTTTATTCATATTATTATCCAATGCTCAGCCTATGCAGACCCTATAGATCTTCACAGAGCCCACCCCCATACCCTGACCCATCTGAGCAGAAGCGTCTTTCTTACTGGTAAAGATTTTACAGTAAGCTCTAACTTTTCCTTTTAGTTTGCCTCAGTTTCCTTCTATCAGGTCTGGTTCTTTCATAACTAACACAACATTTCCAAGGGAATGCAAACATCCCTAACTAATGCCCTATATGATGCTTCCTTTGGCTGATACCCCTCCATCAAGATCACAAACCCAGGTTTTGATTTGTTGTCTTTGTCTACTCTGTCAAGCTGGGATTGAAATCCTTCCTTTGCAGAACATGAAGCAAATATGACTACTTGACAGAATATAATGCCTTTACAATATTGAAAACAACAGTATCAGCTGAAAAATGTTTTTGTCATGATACTGACATAAACTGACACAAACTTCAGCAAGGCCAGCAGTTATTAATACCCTGATGGCACTCGGTCATCCCTTTAACCTGTCATCTGTAAGCAAGGGTAGACTTTTTTCAAACCTCATATCCAAGATTTTGGACAGAATCATAATATCAAGATTTAACAAAAAACCTGGTCTGTAATTCTCCATATTTGATATGTCACCCTTCCCTTTAGGGAGCATTGTGTTCATCACCTTTGTCTTCAATAAAAACACTTTCTTCAATAGAAACAACTGGTAACTACTACATATCTTAGTATATGTCTACCTAAGGCTTTATTCACTGGGTCATCATTTATAATACTGGGCAGGAAGTCTATCTGACCTCACAACTTTACAATAGTTAAAGGCTGCTTACTTTATTTCTGATTCCAAAAAATGGATGGTCCATCATGCTCAAATCCAGGATTTAGTATCTTAATCTCTCCTTTCTCCTCCTTCCATGTTTCCAAATCCAATTTTCTGAACTCGCGTATAAACTAGCACAGTATGTTCAAAATTTCTCTCATCACTTGGTCTTTGCTTATTTTGCTGACACGTATTCCCAGATGGAGATCACAGACTGATGTTTCTTCTTTTCTTTGAACTTCCATCTGATGTACTTTGCATGTTTTCTTCATGAAAATACCACCTATTGTTACCAATACAGTATGTGTCTTCACAGCTGTTTGAGATATAGCCAATGTGGATCTAAGCCTACCTTATTCCTTAATCTTCTGAATTTTTAGTTTGGCATGGGAAGGGGTACATACTATAATTAGACAAACCTTTCTTCCATGAAATTTATAATGTTCTGATACATTTTCCCTTTTTCTCCATCATATTTTGTACCCATCTCCATCTGCTATGACTGTCCATTGCTGCTGCCTCCTCATCTGACCCTTCATCTGTGTCAGCGCTGCTGGCTGTGATGCTGGAAACTGTGGTCCCTGTGCTCGGGCACCATATTGCAACCGTTTTCTAGCTATAATGTTATATAAGATGGCACACAGTCAGCACGTTTGCTCAGATGACACGGTCATATTGCAAGGCACCCGCAGATGCATACAAACAGTGGAAGCATGACTGGAGCGGGCCAAACACACACTCTGAAATATTTCCAGTCTGTGCATATGCAGTGTTGTAACCTTCCTTGATGCGGTGGTTGTATGGATTTCCTCATAGGTGTCATGAGCCATGGTTCTAGGGCATATTCAGCATCCCCCATGCCTTTGTGGGAAGTCACCCCTTGCAAACCTTTGGTTGCTGTTACCATTGTGTCAGATGTGAGACTTGTGGAAATTACGGTTGTGGCCTGCACACACATTATAGATGATACTTCTATATTAAAGACTACCTAGCAGTTGATAGAGTGACACTCCTTTTTTTGTTCATGTACTTCTTTTCAGTGGGCCTTTATTTCAGCATTATTACAGTCTATGGCCCACAGCATCTCTGTAAAATGTGCCATAGCATTAAAATTTGCATGGTGCACCCTTTCTCCTCTGGAGTATGTGGAAATTGCATATATTCCCCATAGGCAGATGCCTGTGACACACCCACTGTATGCTCTATAGATCACTGAAGAGTTCCTACAGTTATTATATGTAATGCTACATATACCTTAACATCTACTGGGATGGGTTTGCTATAATTTCTATGGAAAGTTATATGTGGCAGGCAGATGTCTTTTATGCCCTTTATGGTGTCCCATTCAACCCTGCAGCAGTCCACTATTTCAATTTCCTGTGGACCATGTAAGGTCAGATGTGGTCTTTAAACCCTGCTGCACCGTCAGGGGTGACGTCTGTTTAGATAAGCATCATCAGCACCTCCAGATCCTCTTGCACATATAGATTTACACTGGCTGCACCAATCCCCAATATATTTTAAAGTTTTTCTGTGGCTGTATTTCAGCCTATGTTCGAGTTCAGTGCTAAAGGGAGCTTGACATAGTTTTGCATGTTTTATACATTTCTGAATTTCACCACAATGTTTTTTTTTACCTCATTAGCATACAGCACAGCTCATTATATACTCATCATCATATAATTCTACAAAAGCTTAATATTTTTATTATTATTTAAAAAGATATGTATTCTACACAGCAGAATTCCTCAAAAAATAACATAAAATAAAATAAAGAAATAAATACATAAAGAACTGCCATTCTCAGACAAATATTAATCTATATATTAATCACATGAATGTGAAAGAACATTTGCAGAGTGCATCCATAGTTCAGACAGCTTTCATTATCTCGAATAAACTATACCTAGGACAAATAGAAGAGAAGCACACACACACACACACACACACACACACACACACACACACACACACACACACACACACACACACACATATACATATGGATTCACTTTATATCCTCGAAATACTGAAATGTCGAAATTCAGTATTTCAAAGCTATAAAGTCGAATCTTTAAAACTACAAAAACACAAAACCAAAAAATTCAAAATCTCTCTCATCGGAGATTTTGAATTTAGTGCTTCTAATACACAACCATGCACACACACACACACACACACACAGACACACACACACACACACACACACACACACACACACACACACACACACACACACACACACACACACACACACACACACACACACCATCCTCCCCACACACAAACACAAGCTCTCTACTACTTAAAAGCAATGGGGACAAGCCCTCCCCACACCCCCCTACTTATATATTCTAACTCCAAGATCGCATTACACACAAACACACACACAACACCACCACACAAGTTACATTCTGGTTGCACACACATATCACAGCAACAAAACACACTAACACACACCACAACCCCTACAGAAAACCCTTAACACACACGCACACACACACACACACTTAACTGAATCTGTAACCACAGCGGAACCTCAGAAGAGCGAAATTCAAAACCTCCGGTATTCGAGGTTTTGAATTTCGCACTTCTGAGCTTTTGCTCTTTTCAGGATTCCACTTTATGGGCTGGAAATACTGAATTTTGCCATTTCAGTATTTCGAGCTACTAAAGTGAATCCATACACACACACACACACACACACACACACACACACACACACACACACACATATATATATATATATATATATATATATATATATATATATAAATATAGATATACAGATATAGATATACATACACATATATATTGTACCAAACTCATTGGGAACCCTTATTTATATTAAACCACACTAGCATGGCTAATAACTTCATACATTTTGACATAACTATAAAGCCTGTCCACATTCTGACTCTATATCTATGACTAAACTGTGTTATGAAAAAGAATACATTATTCACAATACATATCTTAGAGTCTTAGAGGGATTACCAAATTGTTCCCAGTATTCATTAACATAAGCAATAAGAATATGCACCATACTTAAAAAAAAATAGATAAATTAAACAAGCTCTGGAGAAAATGAAATGGCTAGTCATCATTAATGATGATGTGTCTATGATTTACTCATGAAAAATGTTACACTGCTTTTAACCAGATTCCATTGTCATTAGAATTACAGTGATTCCCCATCTATTTGCAATGACAGCAGAAAATGCAATAAATATCACCAAGCAGAGAGCCACACGTATAAACGAACAAGGAAATGGTGACGTTGTATATAATAAATACTGAGGCAAGGATTGCTTGACTGGTCTCATAAATAGTTGTGACGTCCACTGTAGTCTTTCAGTTTCTAACTAGTCTTTTACACATAACCCCAGAGAATCAACTCTGCATTATCACTTCACAACAAATCCTTAAGGCTATCTGGGGGAGAAGCAATGCACCCCCTCACAGATACTTAGTCATCATTCCAAACGCAGTCACAAAAAATAAATAAACAAAATAAATAAATAACCAATGTACTTGATGTTCCAGTTCAAATGTGGGATCAAGATGTGAATAAAAGAAAAAGGGTATGAACGCGCTGACCGTCCTTTTCTTTGTCACTGGAGGTTCTTTGCCAGAATTATGACTTAGAAACTGGCTCCTTAAGAAACCTCCATCTCCTCAACCAGTTTTTAAAGGCAAACAAAAATCTCTGCACCTGTACTACCTCTATACTACACTTACTAGTACACTCACTGCTAAAATGCGCTTTATTTAAACAAAATCTCATACATGGCTGGTTAAATGACTGCTGTTCTTGCACTCTCTCCCTGGTCATCTGACTAGCATGAACACATCTGAACTTCTACTACAGCACTGATTGAGTCACCTAAAAGCCTGTGCCAGGAGCAGTCGCCTCCTTTTCCCAGCTTTAGCTATGGTACTGTTTTCTGTATGTAGTCAATCTTCATAAAGCTAGCAGAATTGGCTTGTTATGCCCATTCCTTCTGCAGACGTCACTACTCGTAAGCATCATCAGCATCCTTTGAGAATAACTCTGACCAGGATATAACCTGCTGCTTTGACTTCCCTTACACATGTTGTCAAATTAGTTATACTGGGGAATACTGGACCTTTGGTAATTGCAGGTCCAGAATAGAGGTGAAGTGGTTAGGGGAGCAGAAAGAGTTGTATGTTGCTCTCTAACCTCCTGTTTTCTTTTCCTCCGTACAATTTTTTTAGACAGAAATGGAGAGAAAGATAGAAACATAAATAGATAAATGGATAGATACATAGATAGCTGGACAGATAGAAAGATAGATATTTATGTAGATAGATAGATAGAAAGACAGATAGACTGATAGACAAATGGATCAATAGATAGACAGACAGATATCTAGATATATAGAAAGATACATTGACAGATAGCTCAACAGACAGACAGAAAGGTAGATATTTACATGACAGAAAAACAGATAGATTGAAAAATACAAAGATAAATATATAGACAGAAAGACAGAGAGAGAGAGAGACACACACACACACACACACACAGATTGATAGATAGATAGATAGATAGATAGATAGATAGATAGATAGATAGATAGATAGATAGATAGACAGATAGACAGACAGTTATTAATTCTTTTGATGAGGAGAGTGCTATCCCCTTACCCCTTGATATACTACT
>NC_056741.1:99254037-99279037 GCF_019279795.1 Protopterus annectens
AAGCACTCATGTCACTCCAGAACAAGTAGAAATATGACTCTGTCATTGTCCATGTTGGTGTGAATGACCTAAGCCGTACCTCCCTAGACTACATGAAAAGAGACATGGAAGAGCTCTTTGATCACATAGCCCAGGCCAGTATGACCCTGAGTAGCATCCTGCCCTCACCAAGAATGATATCACAGTATAAAGAAAAAAAACTCTTGATTTCAACAATTGGCTAAGTTTCTGGTGTCATTCAAAGGGGATCCAGTGTCTGTCTGCCTGGGATGACATGCTCGACAAGCCACGCTGCTTCACTAGAGACGGCTTGCACCTGTCACCCTTAGGCTTTCGAATACTTGCCAAGGCACTTGCCACCCCCATAGTGCCTTTTTTAGGTAAGGCTCAAAAGACAAACCCACCATCGTAAATAGCACAAGTGCAAAAAGCTGAGGGTAATGCTCCTCAGTGCCAGAAGTCTAAACCTCAAAATGCACGCACTCGAGGCACTCCTCAGTATGGAGAAAATCGATTTATGTGCAGTTACAGAAACCTGGTTTAAGGCTCCAGAGAGCACCTCAGCACTACCAGGCTACAACTCATACCATACATTTTGGCCACACATCCCAAACCAAAATACAAAAGGTGAGGGTGTATCCATATTCATCAAGGATACCCACACCTCCAGGTTAGTGGCACAGCACAATGCTTCAGAGATCATCCACGCGCAACTAACAATGGGAAAAACTGCAACTCAAATTGTAGCTTCCTACAGATCACCCACCATGTCCCAGGACCCCCATTCTGCATTTCTGGAAACACTGGGAAACATAAAGGTCCTACCAAACATCCTAATATTGGGTGATTTCAATTACCCAAACATTAATTGGAGAACTACTCAAGTACTAACTCCCTTGCCCAACTTTTCATAGAATTTATAAACTCAAACACCCTGGTTCAACTGGTCAACACCCCCACCAGATGTGACAATATATTGGACCTGGTCTTCACCAACATGGGTGACCAGTGTTCCACACCACAGGTCAACCCCTCGCTGGTTAGATCTGACCATAAAGAAATCACTTTGGATATCCATATTCCGCCCTCAACCCCAGACAAGAAAGCCATCATGAAAAACTTATCAAAAGCAAACTTAGCATTACTTAAGGCCAAGGTGGAAAGTTTCAAAGCCCCATGCTGAAGGATAACACTGTCCAAGCTGCAAAATCCTTTACTAATGCATTCTTCGGGCAGCTGCAAGAATGCATGGATCGTGCCATCCCAAGCAAAACCAAGACTCACTCTTCTAAGAAAAGGAAACCAGTCTGGTGGATTCCTGCCATAAACAAGCTATACAATACAAGAAGGAAACTAGTACAGAAAATATTAAAATCCTAAGAAGGGAAGACATCCCTGATCAGTATCAGTAAGAAACTACAATCCCTCATAAAATCATCCAAGGTGAACTTTGAAAGAAAAATTGCCAAGGACTCCAAAGATAACCACAAGGCATTCTTTGGCTATGTCAAGAATCTAAGTGGCTATGCTCAGATCTGCTCTGAGATAGTGCAGAATGGCACAAAATCACTGAACCAACCAATATCGCCAACATCCTGGCAGACAGGTACAGCGCAAACTTCACCCCCCTTTCACCCCCAAAAGGGCCCATAACCATACCATAAGAATGCAGAGTGCCTGAAATTACAGACACTCAGGTTAAAACAGCCCTCTCCAAAGCTAAAAACACAGCATCAATGGGACCGGACGGTGTCCCAGGCTGCTTCCTACATGAGCTCAAAGATGAACTAACCCCTCACTTAAACACACTGTTCAAACTCAGCCTCTCCACAGGCTACATACCCATAGAGTGGTGCACAGCAATGGTTATTCCACTGCCTAAAGGTGGATCCACAACAGACCCCAGGAACTATCGCCCTGTAAGCCTGACTACCTTGGTCTGTAAGGCTATGGAGCGCATCATCATGGAACTCATTAACAGAGACATTGGGAACCTCCAAACACTGTACCCTACCCAGTTTGGCTTTGTTATGGGCAGATCATGCTTCCTAAACCTGGTGGACTTCTTTGAGACAGTTACCAAGGCTATAGAAGAGGGAAAGGTGGTACACACAGCCTACCTAGACCTTGCTAAGGCCTTCAACACCATTCCCCATTCTGGTATTATAAACAAGCTCACCAGCCTAAACATAAACCCCTACATCACAAGATGAGCTGCCAACTGGCTCATGGACAGAACCCACATGGTGAGAGTTGTGGGAGCTAGGGCTGACTCTAAACCGGTTACAAGTGGCATTCCCAAGAGCTCAGTCCTAGGACCCCTCCTGTTCGGCATATACTTCTCAGAGGTACAGGCAAGCACAGGAGGACTATGGCTGACCAGGTTCACAGACGACTGCAAACTAGGGGCTATAATTGACTCTCCAGCTGACACAGACATCCTCCAAAAGGGTCTCACTGAGACAGATACCTGGTGTCAAAATCATGGCCTCAAGCTAAATGCCAAAAAGTGCATAGTGATTCCCCTTTGGAAAAAACAAAGTACCCACAAACTAGTCCCCTAAATACGGAAGACGTAATAAGGGATCTGGGGACCCAAGTAGATATAATCTCACCTCTGATAATCACATTGCCAAAATGGCTAGAAAATCCTTCTACGTGGCCCACCTAATCACAAAAGGATTAACATCCAGATCAAAAGAGGTCATTGTGCCACTCTACTCATCACTCATCAGTCCCATCTTAGAGTACAATGCCCCATTTGGGATGTACCTTACAAGACAACTTCAACAGCTGGAAAGACCACAGAAGTACCTCACCAAGAGAATCAATGGCCTCAAACAGATGCCCTATGCAGCTTGATTGAAGAAACTCCAGTTGTACTCTGTTGCATACCGCCTATTCAGAGATGATCTCTGCCTGACATACAAGGCCATGTCCAACCCAGAATTGATGGACATGGTCCACCTAAAGAAAACCTTATCCCTTCAAGCCACACACACTAGGGATCTAAACCTCACCACAACAGTAAATAGGATGTGCTGGAGGGATAGATTCCTGTCCCAGAGACTTTCCATGCTTTGAAGCAAGATCCCAATCTACATTAGGCAGAGCTCCTCATTAACACTCTTCAAATAAACCTTGACGAGTGGATGGGAAACAGAAAGTTTACCTTGGGGATCACTTCAGTTGCTCTGCTGGACAGAGGCACAGGGAACTAATCTAAGGGGGCAGCGAAAGCCAACACATTCTGGCTAGGCTTATAAATGCCTTCAGGCAGATAGCCTAGTACCCACCTATGAACCTATCAGATCTATCAGTATAAGAAAACTAAAACACATTATATATTGAAAGCAATCAACAACAGCCAATAAAAAAATTAAAAGAATTACTGGTGCAAACTACGTTTCTTTAAAATTGGCTTTAAAGGTACAACAGCATTAACACCAGGCAGCTTGTCTGCAAAGATTTTGTTTTGTATTCAGTGTATTCAGTGTTATTGAAGGTATGATCATGACCACATTTGCATCTTCTTGGTTATAATATGGGGAATGTATTGGATTCTTCCATTATTGGATTTGTCTTGCAAAGTATTGTGCTGTTACTCAACCTGACAAATGCATCATTCAAAGTCATTCCATACCAACACCAAGTCAGATCAACACTATATTTTAGCTCTTTTAATAACTAACATTTCCAATATCAATTCCTTTGTACTGCATGCAGCGCACTGATTAGGCAATATGCAATATTCGGAAAAAGGAACACCAGTTAAGCACCAGAATGGCATGTGACCCGACCTTAACAAATGTTCAGCACACCCTAAAAAAGTTATTAAGGTTGGGTCCCATGCTGTGCAGTAAAATCTGCCTGTACTGAATAGAAATGACAGCAGCAGAACAAAACATTTATTATTACCTGCTGTCAGTACCATCAGCATGTCCCTACTTTCCCGTTAAAAAAAAATTTCTTGGGTTCCTAGAATAATAGAATTTGTGTTTGCCTGCATTTTCTGAAGAATGCAGATGATGAAACTCAAATGCATGCCTTATTTAGTGACTCCAAACTTCAGTGGCTCATCTGAAAACCACATATTTTTTGAGGAATAGACCAAAAATATGAAGCAAAAATCTAGATGTCCTGCGAAAATCTAGACAGTTGAGAGATACATATGTAAGTGTAAACATAACTAACTGCATTACATAGCCTCTCTGACAGTGTTTTATGATTTTCAGAACTAGGACAACAATAACCATTTTCTTCTCTTTTAACTAGTAGTACATGAAGCAAATAACATGACCCCTTATTATGTGTTCTTACCATGGATGCCAAAATTCACCTATCGAGCTTCAATCTTGACATGAATTTCTTGGCAATCATGTCTCGAACACATAATAAGCAGGTTGTGTCTGATGACCCAATCATAATCCTTTACATTCTAGGCCATTCACCCATTTTTAGTTTCCTTTTAATTTCATAATACAGCATTACGATTTCCACCAAAATGCATTTAATTTAGACCAAAACACTCCAAATACATCTCTGCTTTGGCATCCCACCTCTTCACAATAGACTGATACCTCATACCTAGCAAACTTGACCCAAACCTTCGAGTTGAAATCTAACCAATGTCCTCTTAGAAATTCAAATCAAGTTGTTCCCATTAATTTCATGTTTTGAAAAAAAAAACTCTGGCTAATCAGTAAAGTTCACTCATGAATCTCAATGAAACCCAGTACAACTGGAAGTAAAGTTCAGCCATTAACTCATTATCAACTAAGTGGTGTGAAATGTCATACCTCTAGCAGCCTACACACATCTTGCCTTCCATAGCATTTTCTGAAAAATAAACTTAAAGAGAATAAGATAAACAAAAGTAAATATTTTGTGAACAATAAAAGCTATTAAAACTCTACATATTTCAATGTTATCAATAAGCAGTTTTCTTTGCAGTGGTAATAGTCACTTCATTCACAGTCATTCAACAGTCATTCAATAAATACAATAATTTATTATAATGTACCCATATGCAAAATTATATTTTTTGCTAAACTTTCACAATTTGTCATATCTTGAAAGCTATATAACCTAGACATATATTGTTATAACATTTTTGGTAACCAGACATGTTTTTACATGACAAGAAATTCCTCTATGAGTGCATGCTTATTGAGATATTTACAGAAATATGAAAGCATATGCTTAATTTTATAATTAACTATTAACACTCCACATTCTCTCCTTACCTCCCAGTCACCTCATGTGTACCACAAGACTTTGTCCTTGGTCCCCTCCTCTTTAACATTTTCACAAACACTGTCTATACTTCTACACAACAGGTAACCCTAATACAATGCGTAGATGATTCCACTCACATTTGCACATCTGACAACCTGGTACACCTCAAAAAATTACTATGGAAGCTTTAAGTCATTGAAACATGGCTTTGTAACTCACAACTCATGATCAACCCAAAAAAGACCAAACTACAACTTTTTTTCCCCCAAATCCCTCTCTCATGAAAAAACAAAATGTATCATCTCTCTTGATAATACAACCATTGAAGTCAATTGTCATAGCAAACTCTTAGGGGTGATAGTGGATGATAATTTTATATTTGACCTGCATATACAAAATTGCATATGAAAAAACTCATCAAAACCCAGGGATGCTTTACAGAGCCAAAATCATTCTCACAGACACAACTAAAACTACACATGCCACAGCTTGTCTCCTCCTCATTCTTCAGTATGTCATTCCCATCCTTACTAACCTCCACACTTCCCAAAAATTACAACTTAACAATGCAATAATAAAGTTGCTAAATTTGCAGCACATACCCCTTTCAGAACTGTATAGGATTGAAAAGCCTGAATTGTTTAGAACTGCTATATCAACTAGCATATACACAACTCCTTACCACCTATAAAATTATTCAGCATCCATCTGCCTGTCCATCACTAAAAACATTCTACATAGCTATGTTTCTAGTCAGTCAATGTGATCCACAGCCCAAAAACTCCTGTCTATCTAAAAACCTAGCAAATCTTCTGGATGTTGTCTGTATTTGTACAAGGTTGCTAATTCCTGGAACTCCTTACCTGTATTCATCAGGTCTTTACCTTCCCACCCATCTTTTAAAACCACTCTGAAAGACTTTCTAGCTAAAATCTGTCTCTGTTCTTGTTCAAATCCAGGATAAATTATATACCTAAATATGAGCAAGTATGTTTTCATTCTTTATACTGCCTTACTCTCCCTTCTTCACTAACGTCCTAACTGCTATCTAATTTCTTCCCTGACTTTCTCTGTAAATGTACCATAAGCCTGTCTTCCCCATTTCATATTACAGTTCTTATTTGTATTAGACTAACTTACCTTTAATTTCTCAACAAACTATCTAAAATGTCTCCAAATATTAAATGATTGTCATATAACTTGTATTGATTTTGTATCGATTTATAACCAATGTCTCTATATTATGTCTAACTTGTAATTATTTTAACTGCAGATGTTTTTATTTTATTTTTGAAGATTGTAAAATTATTGTTCTTAAAATGTTTTGCAACAATTTCAGGCTTTTCTCCCTGGGCTTTGCTGAAAATGAGTGTCTACCCAGGATGACTTTCCCGCTAATCAAATGTAAATAAATAAATAAAATAACACTGACTATTCCTCAAGATGTGCAATGTACAGTGCAAATTTGAAAGACTGTTTTTTTAATAACATCTATGACTTCACCTGATGTCATGCAACAGTTTGTAAGACACTTGTTTTTTGAAGTATGAAATAGATATGGAAATGTTGTTAATTTTCCAACAAGTGATATAACAGGGATGATGTCATATAAAAGGACACTGACAATAAATATTATTGTCTCCTACCATGACATATCTCATCATACCTCTCAATAACATGTAGGCCTCTCAGTTATGAAAATATGAACATAAATGTGAACACATGTATAATAAGTGACGATCAGTGATTAACTTCTGTGCAGCAGGATATCCTAGATTAATAATTTTAGTGCCATATTGTTAATAACTCTTTGCACTTTCTAATACTTCCTATTATTAGTTGGAAAGTCACTTTGAAAATGAAGCCATACCCAAAAAATTTCTGGATGCCATAAGGAGCTATGGGTATGAACTTGAAGTATGCAAAAAAGATGCTATAAGCTTGATGAATCAGCTCAAGGAAGCACTTCAGTTCACTCAAATGTAAGGCACAACCGATATATTCATATTTTCTAAAATAAATTAGTATGCTTCCATATGTCATACCCACAGTACCCACTTCTCAACTATTCCTCCCTTGCAGCCCCTTACATTCCTCTATTCTACTTAAAATAAATAAATAAATAAATAAATAAATAAAGCTACAGATATTGTAACATTATCTGAACAAATTCCACTGTTATCCTTACTACTGTCCGCACTACGAGTGATAAGCTAATACCAGAGTTCATATACCACTACAGGGAATTAGTAACTCTCCTTTCTCTTTATTGCAACCTACTCCATTTCTTAAAACATAAACATAAGCATATAACACATCCTATATATTAAACATGTGCAACTTTTCTTCTAAAAGATCAGTCATGTGAGAGTATAAACACTGGAGGGCAGCAAATGATTCAAATTCAAATTCAATAATATGTCTCTTTTTCATTTTATAGTATTTATATTAGTTAAAAAATCCTCAATGTATATACAAAGGAATGCATGTTGCACATGTTAATATATAGGATGTGTTATATGCTTATGCTTTAAGAAACAGAGTAGGTTACAATAGAGAGAAAGGAGAATATGTGCTTTTTAAATCTATTTAATATGTTTAACTAATCTAATCATTTGGGATTAATTTAGATGATTGGTTTATTGAACAGGGTATTTAACTTTAGGGAATGTGGTGATGGTAAGGTCTGATGGAGTCCTAAGGAAGGATGAAAAACACAGTGAACCAGTAAAGCATTTAAGTTCAGTTATGTTTTTTTTATATTGTTTTGGCTTGCAGTTACATGTGTTTGAGATTATTAATTTTTTTCCGACTACTGGACTAGTGATTTATTGCCATACCGCTGCAGTGCCTTTTGGTTGATTTTTTGTGATGGGTCAAGGCTTCACGCATTGGCACTGATATTCCTTTTGGTTTTGGAGTTTTGATTATTTTATGGAGGAAATAAAGGTGCCAGTGAGCTTCCCATTTGGGGAAACTGTTCAATGTACTGGTTTGAAAAATTTGCAGCAAGTGTTGGGGGAACTCAAGCAGCTAATTAAAATTCTAAACGACAGCATTTTGAATTCTATGCTAAGTGGATGGGAAGGTTCATTACCAGACAACCAGGAAATGACAACTAAAGGAAGACGGCATGGGCAGGAAATGGAGGTTCATCTTAATGGAGTTCACACAATGGAAACTAGTGACAATACACCATTCTCTCAAGAAGGATTACCAGTTATATTTCACTCTCAGACTGAAAGGCAAATCAATATGGATTCTGAAAAATGGCAAGGTGAAGGAGCGAGACCTGAGGAAAAGAAAACTTTTAATAAAAAAAGGTGACTTTAATAATGATAACAATGTGCCCCAGCATTTTAATAGTAAAATTCATAACAATGGTTTTGATTAGGGAGCATGGTTGGTTGAAGATAATTATTCCTTTACCCATACTGATCACTCAGAGACTAAAAATGTTAATACTTATGAAGCAAATGTTAATTTGCTCAATATGTTGAAGTATAAAACTCTGTAGATGGGTAGCTATTATTTTAGAGAATGTTTGCAAAACAAAATGCTGCCAAATGGGTTAAGGGTATATAAATACCCAAACAACATGACAGAGGGGTCAGAGTTTCACAAAAAAATGTTTAACATTTTTGAAAATTGTGGGTTGTCTATTATGAGAGCTATCGTTAAACAAAACAATAAAGAAATGGAGATGTTGGATAAACAAATAGCTGAAATAGTAAGATTGTTAATGATTTATTTACTGTAGAGGAAGAAAATTTTGATATTTTAAAATATTAAAAGAAAAATAGATGAGAAATGTACCTTTTTGGTGAGAAGGAAAAGTAAAAAAGTTGGAAAGAGACAGAACAGAATACAAGGAAGGAAGAACTTACCAAACTACGAAAAGACTTGTAGACAACGGCCGCTGTGCAATGTAAAAGCAGTTCAACCAAAACAAAAACAAGCACTCTAAACGTCTCACAGTAATAGTTCAAGGAATACAAAAAGCATGTAAAACGAACTGTTGTAAAAGAAAAGGCAATTTATTCCACAAACACTTCTTTTCGTAGTTTGGTTTGTCTGATTTTCTTAAGGAAGAAGTTACCCTAGACCTAGACAATATAATGGTAACCACTATTACACCCAGAAAAAACTCACATGACATGGCTAAGATAGATAATAATAGATTTTACAGAGAAGAAGAGTATTATATTGGGGAATATTGCACCTCAGCTAGAAGACAATTTGCATGGTATGATAATTATAGTAGAAAGGAAAATGGAGATAATTTTGACTTAAATGACTCTTTAGAATTCCCACCCCTAAGAATGTCAGAAAAAAACAACCATTGATATATTACAATCCCAACAGGGGAAGGGTGCAAATTGAAACCAGATTAGAGGGTTGTTGACCAAGATAGGGGATTGCACATGAATTGAGGGCAACTTGGGAGATTGGGGAAAAACAAATGATATAAAAAGAATTTACGTTTTCATACAATAATGACAATATTTTTAATTATAGGAATAAAGAGGTGAATATCACTTATTTTAGTCTTTTCATGAAAAGGTTTGGGATTGTCTCTAATAAAAAAGTGATATCAGTAAAAGTTTAATCAATATCAAGTTGTTTTTTAGAAAAAAGTATTTGGAATTAATATATTCAAATGAGGATGAGGAGAAGAAAGGCATGAAGTATTTATGGAGAAAAAGTACATATCATCCCCCACTGCATCCTGAATTAGCAAACTTTGAAATGGTGGCAGAACGAGAGTTAAGGAAAACACTAAAAATATTAAACTAAGTCCAAAAATCCCCCTGGATGAAAGATTATTACTGGAAGAATTAAGTAAAAATAATATATAAGGGTAATGAGACCAGATAAAGGGGAGGAACAGTATTAATAGATAATATTATATACATAGGGGGTCTATATTATTTAAATGAAGTTTTATAACTTCCAATACCATATGGGCAACACCATACAGTTGAAGTTAGAAAACTTTGAATACTAAAAAAAAAAACAAAGAAAAAGGTCACCTAACATGTTAAAGCAGGGGGCAAGCCCCCTGCACCCCACACCCCCACTCTTTAAATATATCAACTCCGAGATCGCACTACAGTGCAGTAAAGGGAAGTCTTCACTTTACCACATTAAATTGTGGTCTCAGAGTTGTTATATTTAAAGAGCAGGGTGGTGTGGGGGGTGCAGGGGGGCTTGACCCCTGTCTACAACCCTTAGTTTAGGGTTTAGTCTTCTTTTTTTTCAGTATTCAAAGTTTTCTAACTTCGACCATATGGTGTCACCAATATGGTATTCAAAGTTAGAAAAATTTGTTCAAATAATATAGACCCTACATAGGTAAGATGGATGTGCTTAGTGATGAAAGTCAATACACCAGGGTCTCCAAAAATCAAAAAGATAGATATTATTCTGAAAGATTTATTAGCTGAAGGCCTGATAGATGAAGACACTTATAATTATTTATGGGTGGATAAGCCTATTATGCCATCCATATTCGGAATTCCCAATGTTCACAAAAATATTACAGATCCACCATTAATATCAATTTTTGCTGGTAGTAGATCTAAAACATATCCTATAACTAAATATACAGATTCAAAGTTAAAATCAGTTTGGATACAACAAGAAGGAATGTTAAAGGACTCTTAGGATGTTTTAAAAATGAAGGACAGTAATTTATACAAAAAAGACTTAATATCTGTTATAGGTATTTTAGATATATTTTCATACTGCATGAGATAGGTGTTTGTGGAAGCCATGGTAGAAAAAGGCATATTTAACTTTAGAGACTTTAGATTTTTACCTGAATTGATGGAAATAGTGCTTCTTAATAACTTTATCCATTTCATGGTGGAATTTTTTAAACAAATTAGTGGGGTTGCAATGGGGGCGTGTTGTGCTCCAAGCTACGCAAACATAGTGTTACATACTGTATATGAGAAAAGAAGTTTATTTTTAACTTGGTGTATGAAATTTGTTGGAGTATGTACAAGTGATATCTAGATGATATCTGCATTTTTTGGAATAACAAAGAAGATACATTGAAAGAATTTTTAGAATATATTAGCACAGCTACAAGATTTTTAAAGTTTACATACAATATTACCAGTGCTTTAGTCAACTACTTGGATGCCACAATTCACAAGTTAGAAGCTAACGAACAGTTTAAATCCACAATGTATAGGGAAGACAAGATTTCAAATTCTTAATCTGTATTTTACTAGTGCACACCTCTTATAAACAAAAGAGAAGCATTTTAAAGGGTCAGTTTATACGAATATCCAGAATGACCTCAGAAGATGTAGAATATAAGGATGAGTGTCCTATGTTAAAAGAGACAGTTTTAGAGAGAAAATACCCAGGTAATCTGATGGAGGAAGTAATTAATGAAGTAAATAGAGGCAGGCCAGATATGTATGCTCCCATCTTAGGTAAAGTGAATATTAATATGAAGTCTAATATAAATACAAGTAGTGAGAATAATAGTTTTTAGCAGGTAATGGAAGAAGGGGAAATTTAGCAGACACAGTTGCATTTGTAATGAACTATGAAAGAAAGGCTAATGTTATTAAAGACATAATCCCTAGGAACTTAAAGCTATTTGCTCATTTTTTAGATCTACAGGGAATGTTTCAACAATCAATAAAATTTACTTTTAAGAGTGTATAATATTAAAAATATGTTAGAATCGGATAATCAAAAAGGCAAAGGACATACAAAATGTAGGAAAGGTGCATTCAAATGTGGAGCATGTTTTCAGTGTCCCCATATTAGTAACAGAGAAAGTATTTATATCCATAGTAGAGACAGATATATACAATCTAACTGTTACACAAATTGTGATAATAAAGGGGTGATATATCTTGCCCAATGTACTAGCTGTTCAGCCTTCTATGTGGGGAAAACCAAAAGTGTATTAAAGTGAAGAATGTATGAACACATATATGATATTAAAAAAAAAGATATTACAAATGCTCTGTACAAGCACACTTTAAATTGTAAAAAAAAAAAAAAAAAAGCAAAATACACATTTTTTTTTTGTACCGGAAGTAGTCCAACTTGATCCCAGGGATGGACCATAGGAGACCAAAATAGAATATTGCAAGATATATTGGCAGTTGATATTAGAGGCCAATAAACTCCCAGGACTAAATGAAAATATCTCACTGATACCTATTTTAAAATTTAGGACAGCTAAGTTATAAAATACTTTTCACATAGTTAATTTATATTTAATAGCTTTAGATTTTAATGGTGTGTATTTATAAATATTCCAGTTTTACTCATACAATTTTGTTATCATTGTCAATATTTATATATTGAGCTTGTTAGGCATTTTTATACATTTTATATCAGAATATGTTTATATACACACACATATATATATATATATATATATATATATATATATATATATATATATATATATATATATGTATATATGTATATATATATATATATATATATCACTGCAGATATTTAAAGGAAGATTGATAAGATGTGTATTATTTTATTCATTATAATACCTGGGTAGAATAAAGGTTGTGTTTTATTAAGTATAAATAGATATTTACTTTTTATTTATTTTATCTTTTCTTCTAAAACAGCTGTTTTGTGAGAGTATAGACACTGGAGGGCAGCAAAGGATTGACATTTTTTTGTTATAAAATCCTGCATGAACAAAGGAATTTATGTTGCACATGTTTAATATATAGGCTGTGTTATAAGCTTATGTTTATTTTTTTAAGAAATGGAGTAGGTTACAACAGAAAGAAAGGAGAATATGTGCTTTTTTTAAATCTATTTAACATGTTTAATTAATCTAATCATTTGGGAGTAATTAAGATGATCGGTTTATTGAACAGGGTATTTAACTTTAGGGAATTGATGGTAAGGTCTGATGGAGTCCTAAGGTAGAATGAAAAACATGGTGAACCAGTTAAGCATTTAAGTTTAGTTATGTTTTAATATTGTTTTGTCTTGCAGTTACATGTGTTTGAGATTATTAAACTTTTTCTGACTACTGGAATAGTGATTTATTCCTGACCTCTGCAGTGACTTTTGGTTGGTAAATATTTATTTGTTTTCATCTCACTTAAAATTAAAGTTTAGGAAAACTTAAAAATATAAGCTATATACATTTTTTGTCCTGTACTATGAGAAAGTGTGGGCACTTGGATTGATGAGGTAAAGAGATGAGAGGACCAAGGCAAATGTTATGGCAGATCTCTACATGCTACATACTTTGGGGAAAATGGATATAGAATACACTTGTTTTAAAGCAAAATAAGCTTTTACACTTATGAACAGAAGCATGCCTATATATATATATATATATATATATATATATATATATATATATATATATATATAGGGTCTATATTAGAACACCGAAGATTCAAAATTTCAAGTGTTCTAATATCGACCTGTTTTCAGAGAATGCTGAAAATATCAAAGAAACAGAAAACCAAATTTTTTCCTAGGGAAAGAATTTGGTTGCCTGTTTCTGTTGCTTTGGTATTTTCAGCTCTGTGGTAGAAAGTTACGGGTCGGGTTCAGGTAAGTGTGCGATTGTGTGGACGTGAGGGTTAGGGCGGGATAGGTGAGATAGGCTTAGGGCGTGGGTGAGGTGACTGTGCGATAGTGACAGACCTTAGGGTTAGGGATTGGGTTAAGGTAAGTGGATAGTTAGTGGTGTATGTATAGTTTAGTGTAGGGTTAGGTGTAAGAGTTTAGGTGTATGTGTGTGGATTGCTGTTTGTTTGGTGTGCTTGTGTTGTTTGTATGTGTTTTGGAACAGCAAATTTTTTTCCCTAGGAAACAATTCGCTGTTCTGAATGTTCATTGTTTTAAATTTTTGATTGATAGGGTTCGATATTAGAACACTCAAAATTTTGAAAGTTCGGTATTCTAATATAGACCCTATATATATGTATATATATATATATATATATATATATATATATATTAAAAACATAAATATATATATATATATATATATATATATATATATATATATATATATATATATATTACTGAAAACTTCCGAACTGTTAAAAACAAAACCAAAAAGCCAATGAATAGATGCTGAGCCAGAACTGTTATTTGCTGAGTGCTTTCGTTCGCTTTATTGATAACCATCAAACTTCATCAGAGCAAAATGTAATGATTTTGCAGTGCTGTGTGAGCATTAAATAGTGTAACTGGTATAAAAACTGCTTCACTATGATTGGTAGATAGACTACACTAATGCAGTAGTATTTGGACTAATGAGCGACACTGCTGTAAAACAAAAGGTTTCATCTGCTAACATCCTGCCCCTGGGGGGGGGGTGCTATAACTTTTTAATTGTACCACTTTAATGCACATTTAATGTTGAGATTCTCTTTGAGACCTGGTGGGGGTATCTTCTTCAAGGAGGACTTGTCATTTTAATTCCTTCAGCTCCAGTAGTGTGTTGCCATCTCCAAAAATCTGCTGGACCTGTTCTAACACTAGAAATTTAAAACAGGCGAAGCCGTTGCAGCTCGTGCATGTCTGCTTAATGCATTATAACTGCATTATGCCTGATGGCTGCAAGGTGTTCCATCACCCTGTCTGAGAGCTTTCGAATCATTTTTCCAATGTAGAAGGAAAAACATTTGTCTCAGTAGGCTGTGTAGACTAGAAAAGTTGAGTGGCAGTCATGCTGGGCTTTGAACTGCACCATGATGGGTCAGTGTTGAACAGTGTAGGATGTGCCTGAGTGTATGAAAGGGCAGACTACACAATGCTTGCAAGGGCCCATACCTTTGGGGTTTGACGGGTTAGCAGGCTCATGGAGGTCTGTGCCATTCCTGAGTATGGGGGTCTCTTTCCTTTCAAAGGTTTGTTTGAGCATTCTGGTCTTCTTGTATAAGAAGACAGGCTCATTACCCACTATCTGGTGGGTGTTGTGGTCTGCTCTTATGATGTTCCAGTTTCTGCCAATGATATCCCTAATGGGTTGCATATCTTGGCTGATGGGCATGGTGAAACTACAGTTTCTGTTCTTGGGTTCAGTAGTTCTGATGGTCGCCAGGGGGGTGAAGCCATGAGTAAGGAACGATGGGTGTCATTCTGATCTGTGGGAGGCCACTTCTTGAAAGACATCTGCTACTAGCTTTTTGGGGTAATGTTGGCGGATGATAATATATAATAAACGGACAGACCACTTAGGAATAGGATTTAATATTGCACAAACAAGCAGATAAAACACATATTTAGCGCTTTCATCTCTTGGAGGAGACTTTTTCAGTATACATTAAAATACATTCCCTAAACCCTTTTTAAATTTTACACAACAACCTCACTAATTGTCCCACCAATCAATGCCCAAACTAGAAAGATTAATACTTAACATTTAAAGTGACACAGTTATAAAACTTCTTTTTTTACTAAAACACATTCATAACATATAAAACTATAAGAAAAACAGTATATCCATAAAATAACCATGTTATTTAAAGAACATCACCTTATTTTTAAAAATGATTTGCTTTCTCTACTAAAAGAGGTGTGATAGATATAGCCTCATTTAAACCTGGGGGGAACATTGATGCCAGTTTCAACTGCCATTCCATCTCTTTCTTTTTCAATGCATTTTTCCAATCTCCCCACCTAGGGTTCACACTGATTTTATCTAAAATACCAAATGAGAATTTTTAAAATCACAAGTTAAAGTGTGTTTATAGAGGGCATTACTTCATTTCTTGTTTTTTATGTCATTTATATGTATATAACTAAAGGCGGTATGCAGACAGCATTCTTCAACGAGTGCTTGTTTAGCCTTTATGGGTGGTTCACAATACAGAAATACACAAACGGACGAGGCATGAGGAGGTCAGTCGAATAGAAAAGGTACTGTGACAACCCAAAATGTTTCACTTTGTAAAGACAAAGGAGCTGTGTGTTCCCAATTGTTAACGGCAGCAGAAAGTGTTAATATGACTACAAATAATGAAGATAGCTCGAAGTACAATAAACTAATTACTAAGCAATTCAGTTTTTCCAATTTTAACAATAACAATGAGACAGTATCCAGGGTTTTGGCACATGATGATGGTAAAGACTTTGGTTCATTGAAGAACTTAATTTTTTTTTCTGGAAAAGAGACTTTTCAAATTGAAAACAACACAAATGGACATTGCCTAGCTAACTAAATGTTTATCTTTAAAGGTGGTCCCACAGGGACTTAGATTGTATAAATTTCCTTTTGGTGTTTTTTATGATAGTGAAGTCATCAAAGACTTCAAACAGTTTTTTGATGATATCGGAATGAATTTAATGAAAAAACTGTTTTTTATTATGAAAAGCAAAGGTCTGTTTTATCACAGGAAATTGAAGGGTTAGATGTAAAAATTAGGGAGGATTTACTTTTCCCACAATATTCTGGTTTATACTACAAGATTTTGGATAAAGTAGAAAAGAGGTGTAATATTTTTCATAAAAAAATGCTTAAATTGGAACATGATTAAAGCAGTATCAAAATAAACAGGTTTATTTGATCCCAACATACTGTAAATCACGTAAATGGTAATGCAAAAGGATTGGAAGATATGGAACCTTTAAGTTATAGTGAAGTATTGAGAGACAACCATAGTAATGGTAGCCACACTGAATATATATCTGGTGAAGGGCAGGTTTTTCAAATAGTCAGGTGCTCAGAAAGATTAGCCCAGAGAAATGCACAAAACAGGGAGTACAGTTTGGAGCACTACCCACAGACACAGAAGAGGACTTTTTATCAGAACGGGAGTGGATACAAAAACTAAACAAGAATATTGTGAATACTCAAAATGGATTTACAATTTATAATTATACTGACAGAGAGGTTACCAATGATTACTTCAATTTATTGTCCAAAGGGATTACGTTTATACTTGAGGGAAAAGGGAATGTAGTGGACAATATAATAGCTTTGAATTTATATACTAGGAAGTTAAATTTGGATTTTCATTTCCAAGAATCAGGTACAGGGACAATGGGTGCTGTCCCTCAGGAGCAAAATGTTTGGAAAAAGAGAAGTACTTACAATCCACCCCTCCATCCTCTGTTAGATACTTTTGAAAAACTTGTAATGGAGGATACATATACTATCCATATGTCAGATAGGAAAGTTCCTTGGAATTTAACTAAAGAAGAACATAGTTTATTAATAGACCTGAAGAGTGACAAAACAATACGTATAATGAATCCAGACAAAGGGGGTGGGGTAGTTCTATATAAACATGATGATTATATTAATGAGATGCAACAACTTTTATTCGAGAAAGAAACATATGTAACAGTGTCTACAAACCATATCAATGTTTCTTACTCCAGAATAGATTCATACTTGGAGGAATATTTGATGGATAACAGAATTGATGTAGAATTGTATAACTTCTTGTTTAGAAAACATCATACCATTCTGGTGTTCTTTGGCATACAGAAAATATATAAAAATATATATAAACCCCCCTTCAGGCCTATTCTGGCTGCAAGGGGTTCCAAAACACACCCCTTAGCAGTATTTGTAGACCAAAGTGTACAACATGTAGTTGAAAAAAACGTCCCATTTCGTCAAGGATTCATGGGACTTTTTGGGTTCCCTCAAACAAGAATTATGGTCCAGTGATTTGATGTTTTTAACTATAGATATTAAGGACCTTTTTACGGTCATTCCTAAAGAAGAGGGCTTAAACTATTTTGAGGACTCTTCCAACAGTCTGGTCTGTCTCATGATAATGTGACTTTGATATGTGAAGTTATGAGATTGATACTAGAGAACAATTTTATTTGGTTTGAAGGAGAATATTACCAGCAAATTCAAGGAGTGGCAATGGCGGCAGCCTGTGCCCCGGTTTATGCCAACTTGGGTCTTCTGGGTTGGGAAAGTAAACATATGATAGGCTGTTCCCATTGAAAGAAAGTTAAATCATATTCCCGCTTTTTGGACAATATTTTTATTTTGTGGCAAGGCACAGTTGCTGGGATAGATTTCATCAGGTATTTAAATAATACTACTAATTTTTTGAAGTTTACTTAAAACTATAATGAGCATAGCATCAATTTTCTGGATACCCTTATGTTGCAGGATATGTGTGGTTTCAGATCTAGAGTATATAGGAAAGGCACTTTCTGTAATGCTTATTTGCATTTCAATAGTAACCATCCCCTACAACAAAAAAAGAGTATTATTAAGGGGCAGGCGATAAGAGTAGCCCAGATGACATCTCATGCTGAGGATGTTCGTGTTGAACTGGATACTATATTCGAAATGTTTTTGGGGAGAGGTTACCCCATATCATATATAGAGGAAATCATTGAATAAGTACACAGTAAATGGGGTTCTTACTGCAAGCCATTCCTGGGGATATGTTTGGTCAAGGAACCTAATGTACTCACTAATAACAATTAGAATAAAGCTTGTGTTTTACAGTTTAATCATCTAACTGATAGTATCCAAAAAGCATTTATTCAAAATTGGAATATTTTTAGGACTAACAAAGAGGTTTTGGGGAAGGTTGGGAGATATCCTAGGTTTGTTACCAAGACAGCACCTAATTTAAAAAAATTATTGGCATCCAAATTTACAAAACAAGATAATCACACTCATGATACTGTTGCCTGTGGTAGGTGCAGTCAATGCCCATTTATCATGAAAGAGACTTCATTAAGATTAAATAATTGTTTGAAGAGTCTTGTGTTTTTCAAAAAGGGCAGCTGCTGCACCAGCAGGATGGTTTATTTAGCAATATGTGATTCCTGTGCATATTTCTATGTGGGAAAGACGGAGCAAGGTTTAAAATCAAGGATTCATGAACATATAAATGACATAAAAAAACAATAAATTAAGTAACGCCCTCTATAAACACACTTTAACTTGTGATTTAAAAAAAAAAATTCTCATTTGGTATTTTAGATAAAATCAGTGTGAACCCTAGTGGGGGGGAGATTGGAAAAATGCACTGAAAAAGAAAGAGATGGAATGGCAGTTGAAACTGGAGTCAATGCCCCTCCCCCCTCAGGTTTAAATGAGGCTATATCTATTACACCTCTTTAAGTAGAGAAAGCAAATAGTTTTTAAACATTAGGTGATGTTCTTTAAATAACAAGGTTATTTTATGGATATACTGTTTTTCTTATAGTTTTATATGTTATGAATGTGTTTTAGTAAAAAAAGAAGTTTTATAACTGTCACTTTAAATGTTCAGAATTAATCTTTCTTGTTTGGGCATTGATTGGTGGGACAATTAGTGAGGTTGTTGTGTAACATTTAAAAAGGGTTTAGGGAATGTATTTTGATGTATTTTGAAGAAGTCTCCGAGAGATGAAAGTGCTAAATATGTGTTTTATTGGGTCTATATTATATTGTCGCAAGCTGACAATATTGAATCTGATATTGTCGGCACAACAATATCGAAAGTGAAGAATATCGGCCAGGTAAACGGAAATCTCTGTAGGGGGAGATTTCTGTTTACCTCAATGTCATGCAGTCTCGGAGTTAGTATATTTAAGTAGCAGGGGGTGTGGGGGATGAAGGGGGGCTTGCCCCCCTGCCTACACCCTTTAGTTTTTTTTTTGTCTTTTTTGTTTTTTTATACTCGTTCGATATTTTACTCATCGTTCAATTGTGTTCGACATTTATTGCTTCAATGCAGTAAAATTTCAATGAGGTAATATAATGCGTTTTATCTGATTGTTTGTGCAATATTACATCCTATTCTTAAGTGTTTGGTCCGTTTATTATATATTATTTTCTTTGGTTATTCAGTTTCTTTATTTCTATTTCTAATGTCAGCGGATGAACATTTTTGAAAGGAATTGTCTTTCCTTCAGGAAGGTATCATCGTCATAGATGATTCTGGAGAGTCAGATGCACTGCCCTTGAGCACATTTTTCTTCATGAAGAAGGGGTGTTGACTTTTAAAATCCAGGAAGTTGCTCCTGTAAGTGTTGGGGTCAATGGTCAACTGCATATCAAGGATGGAGATGCATGTCCCTCATCCTGAGACTACAAAGTCTAGGTATGGGATGCTGTTTGTGAGTGCCGTGAGGAAGGTGTCCAGCTCGGTGTTGTCACCCTCCAACATGAAAAAAATATCGTCACTAAAACGACAGTATAAGTGGGCTTTGTGGAAGCCTTTTATATGAGTCAAACTCTTCTCCCATGTACTGAGTACTAGATTGGTGAAAGAGGGGGGCCGTTTGGGACCCCATCGCCACCTCCTTGGTCTGTAGGTAAATGGCTCCGTTGAAGTAGAAAAAGTTGTTTTTAGAAGCACTTTTGTTAAAGCTATAAGCATTTCAGTTTTAAAAACATTGAATTTAGCATGCTTGTTGAGAAACAGTTCTAATGCTTCCAAACCTTCTCTATGGGGGATGTTGGAGTACAATGCTTCTACGTCTAGCATTACTAACATGCATTTTGAGAAATCAATATTGCTCTCATGCAAAATGTTTAAAAAGTCCCAGGAGTCTTTTATGTAAAAATATGTTGCCTGAACTAGCAGGTTGAAAATGAAGTCCAGCTATTCCGAGATTGTCTCAGTCTTGGTTTTATGGTTAGAGGCGATAAGCCTGAATTGGGGCTCAGTGGGGTCCTTGTGTACTTTGGGGATGCCGAATGCTTTTCCTAGGCTGGGATTATGCACCGACAGAAAAACAAATTCCTCTAGGTTGTTATGCTGCTTACATTCCAGGGTTTTGATCAGCTTATCAATGGTAGTGAAGCTTTTGTTCACTTCATTCAAGGTCACAGCCTTGTAAAAGTCCTGGTTAAGCAGCAAATTGTTAAATTTTTGTACATAGGTTTCCCGCTCTATAAGTAGAAGGCTCATTCCCTTATCTGCTTTCATGATATGCAGATCTTGATCCTGGCTTAAGTCCTGCATGGCGTCCAGTTCTGCTGGTGAGAGGTTGTACCATTTGTGGGATTTGGGCTCATTAAGAAGCCATCTGAGATCTTGCTCACACACTTTTTGGAAGGCTAAAAGCATGTTATTGAGGGATGGGGTGAATACACTCTTTTTTATGTGGGCTGCGAGTGGATCAGGGTCATCGGTAGATTCTGAGTCTGTGTCCTCTGTGTTACTCAGAAGCACTTTCAGATTCAGTTTATTCAGATAAAACCTGAGATCCAGCAGAACATCAGTGATCTGTGCTCTTTGTGACGGTAAAAAGGAGAAGCCCTTGTTTAATAAACTAACATGGGCCTCTGAGAGATTTCTGTCAGTTAAATTGAAAAGGGTGCTGTGAGTTGTAACTCCCGCTCCCCTAGTACCTCCTTGTGGAGCTCCTGGTGTTCATAGGTCTGCCGACGTGTGTCCAGCGGCTGACCCTCTCCCTCTGCCTGTGGTTCTCGGTCATCAGCCGAGATATGCAACCCATTAGGGATATCATTGGCAGAAGCTGGAACATCATAAGAGCAGACAACAACAACCACCAGATAGTGGGTAACGAGCCTGTCTTCTCATACAAGAAGACCAGAATGCTCAAACAAACCTTTGAAAGGAAAGAGACTCCCATACTCAGGAATGATGCAGACCCCCATGAGCCTGCTAACCTGCCAAACCCCAAAGGTATGTGCCCTTGCAAGTATGGTGTAGTCTGCCCTTTCATACACTCAGGCACATCTTACACTTTTCAACATTGCAACATCACAGTGCAGTTCAAAGCCCAGCATGACTGCCACTCAACTTTTCTAGTCTACGCAGCCTACTGCAACCAATGTTTTTCCTTCTACATTGGAAAAACAATTAGAAAGCTCTCAGACAGGGTGAAGGAACACCTTGCAGCCATCAGGCATAATGACAGTTACAATGCATTAAGCAGACATGCCATGAGCTGCAATGGCTTTGCCCATTTTAAATTTCTAGTGTTAGAACAGGTCCAGCAGTTTTTTGGAGATTGCAACACACTACTGGAGCTGAAGGAATTAATATGTAAACTCATCCTTGAAGCAGATACCCCACCAGGGCTCAACGAGAATCTCAAAATTAAATGTGCATTAAAGTGGTACAATTAAAAAGTTCTGGCATGCCCCCTAGGGGCAAGATGTAAGCAGATAAAACCTTTTATTTTACAGCAGTGTCTCTCATTAGTCCAAATACTACTGCATTAGCGTAGTCTATCTACCAATCATAGCAAACCATTTTTTTATACCAGTTACACTATTTAAAGCTCGCACAGTACTGCAAAAATATTACATTTTGCTCTGATGAATTTCAATGGTTATCAATAAAGCAAACGAAAGCACTCAGGAAATAACAGTTCTGGCTCAGTGTCTATTCATTGTTTTTTTGTTTTTGTTTTTAACAGTTTGGAAGTTTTAAGTATTATAAGTTTATTTCTTCCCAGTCTTACTCGGTTTTGTTTTTCCTAATTATCTTCCTCTGAACACACTAATGGATAGCACACTAAGTATGGAACCAGGCTCCAGTATCCAATCTTTATTTGACAGCTCGCAGGCACCCAGCCAGGACTATGAGACACTGCTCCAGGAGTACCATGCCACCCTAAACTGGGCACAACACATCCTCAACAGATGCAGAGTGTTGCAACCTGAAAACAGAGGCTTCCCCTTAAGCCTCTCACCAGTACCAGCCTCTCACCTCCAACCAAGCCGCCCAACCTCAGTGATCAACCGAGCAAACAGAGGCCTTCTGCAACCACTCCGAGAGGCAACCAGATAGAAACCTCATCACATAATCCAGCCACGGGGTCCATTATACACTTTGTAGAAGGTCTCAGAGAAAGGAACCCATTCCTTGACACAAATGGATTAAGGGACGCACCACAGGCAACGATCAGGACCAACTCACAGCAGATCAACACTACCTGCAGAAACCTAATCTACAACCTGGAAAGGAAACTGATCACCTATAAAAACATTGAGTACAACATCTACTTTCTATGATCTTCCGTCCACCAAAAGATCGTGCCACAAGGACTCAGAATTTGCACATTCCCAAACGGGATCATGAAAGACACAGACATTTTCACTGACCTGGTCAAGCTATACAATGAAGCAGGCCTTTCCTCACTGAACCTGCTCATAACTTACAACCAGGAATGGCTGGATTAATGAAGGAGGACATCCTTAAACTGCAGGAACAAATCCTAACACAGCCCGACTTTGGAAACTACAAGCAACATTTTGATAACATTACTCCAAAAATCACCACGTAGCGATCCACATCTTTAGGAGCAGAAAAATTTCAACCGTGATCTACAACAAAACCAGGAAAACCATGCATACAGACTCCCTGATGAAAGACATCCGAGAACAACCAACAGCTACACAAGGCAACCCCCAATGACCGCCACCGCATCCACAGGACCCCCTCCACCTCCTTCATGGGTTACAGCTGCTCCCATGCAACAAGTGGAGCTTATCACCAACCCCCCACACCCATACCTGCTCCCACGGCAGGAACCCCAGCCAATGGTGCTACTGAGCTCAACAGAGAGCAACCCCAGCAGCCTATTTTATGGCAACAAGGACCAGGCAGTCCAGCCCTCAACATGCGGGCAACTTACCAGAACAACAGGAGAGGGCGGGGAGGACCAAAAACCATGGGCAGAGGAAGGGGGTCGAGCCGCTGGACACATGTTGGCAGACCCATGAACACCAGGAGCTCCACAAGGAGGTACTAGGGGAGCGGGAGTTACAACTCACCAGCACCCTTTTCAATTTAACTGGCAGAAATCACTCAGAGAGCTTCATTAGTTTATTAAACAAGGGCTTCTCCTTTTTACCATCACAAAGAGTACGGATCACCGACGTTCTACTGGATCTCAGGCTATATCTCAGAAAACTGAATCTGAAAGTGCTTCTGAGTAACACGGAGGACACAGACTCAGAATCCTCCAACGACTCTGATATACTCGCAGCCCCCAGAAAAAAGAGTGTATTCACCCCAGCTCTCAACAACATGCTTTCAGCCTTCCAAAATGTGTGTGAGCAAGATCTCAGAGGGCTTCTTAATGAGCCCAACATCCACAAATGGTACAACCTGTCACCAGCGGAACTGGACGCCATGCGTGACTTAAGCCAGGATCACGATCTGCATATCATGAAAGCAGATAAGGGAATGGGCCTTGTACTTATGAAGCGGGAAACCTATGTACAAAAACTTAACAATTTGCTGCTTAAGCAGGACTTTTACAAGGCTGTGACCTTGAGCGAAGTGAACAAAAGCTTCACTACCATTGATAAGCTGCTCAAAACCCTGGAATGCAAGCAGCATATCACCCTAGAAGAATTTGTTTTTCTGTCGGTGAATAACACCAGCCTAGGAGGAGCATTCGGCATCCCCAAAGTAAACAAGGACCCCGCCAACCCCCCATTCAGGTTCATCATTTCTAACCATAAAACCAAGACAGAGACAATCTCGGAATAGCTGGACTTCATTTTCAACCTGCTAGTTCAGGCGACGTATTTTTACATCATGGACTCCTGGGACTTTTTAAACATTTTGCATGAGAGTAATATTGATTTCTCAAAATGTATGTTAGTAATGCTAGATGTAGTAGCATTGTACTCCAATATCCCCCGCGGGGAAGGTTTGGAAGCATTAGAACTGTCTTTCAACAAGCATGATAAATTCAACGTTTTTAAAACTGAAATGCTTATAGCTTTGACCACAGTGGTTCTAAAAAACAACTTTTTCTGCTTCAACGGAGCCATCTACCTACAGACCAAGGGGGTGGTGATGGGGTCCAAAATGGCCCCCTCTTT
>NC_056741.1:99284037-99299037 GCF_019279795.1 Protopterus annectens
TATCCAAAATATGTGAGTAGCTAAACCGAGAAAGTTGCTGTACTGACACTGTCAGCCCTAACATATATCGACCGAAATATCACAGGTCTGGGACTCAATTGCTTCTCATTAGTTATTGACCCCATCCTCACATCATTTCACTGATGCATCAAGAATACACAACAGTTATGGGGACCAGACCAAAGGTACTGGCCAGACAACAGTGCATCCTACAAATATGTGGACATAACACAACAGTAGGGAAACTGCACTGAGCTACCAAGCACCGTCCAAGCTACAAGCAGACTGACATAACACAACCCAAATCCAGCTCTGTGCTTGTACACATGCATTTGCAAATATAACAGGGACTACAAGGATATAACACAAATTGAAAACAGACACTGGTGTGAAAGTGCATACCCACAAACAATTGCACCTCAGTCACAGTGACATGCCATTAAGCAAAGTGAACACTGCACTATAATGACTGTGTGGACACACACATCCCATTTCCACTTACACGTTACCCCTACATATACTGCCCCAAGCCACAGTGTAGTGGGATTCTGGAGGTGTTACCGGACATGTCATGGTCTGCCTGTACAAACATAAAACAGCTGATAGTGAACCAGAAACTGGAGCAGCATGCACAGTCAGATAGAAAGGAGCCATGACACTCACATGTACCCCCCCCTCCTTACACAGCCTAAATAACATGTATACGCTACACTTCTACATAATCCTGACAGTCTGTTAACAGTGGCCAGACATACACAGACATCTCAAATGTACAGTTTACCTTAGAATGTAAAGGCTCGGGACTCATATCTATGGCCTCTTCCCCATAACATATCTGTGGGTCTACTACATCACTAGGATGGTAGCAGGAATGACGAAAGTACATCATCTTATTTCGGCTGTTCCCATTAGGGGTTGCCACAGCAGATCATCTGTTTCCATTTCTTCCTGTCCTCTGCATCTATGCTCTGCCACACCATCCACCTGCATGTCCTCTCTCACCACATCCATAAACCTTATCTTAGGTCTTCCTCTTTTTCTTTTACCTGGTAGCTTCATCCTTAGCATCTTTTTCCCAATATACTCAGCATCCCTCCTCAGCACATTTCCAAACCAACATAATCTTGCCTCTCTGGCTTTGTCTCCAAACCTTCCAACCTGGGCTGACCCTCTAATATATTTATTCCTAATCCTGTCCACCCTCGTCACACCTAGTGCAAATCTTTAACTCTGCCACATCCAGCTCAAACTCCTGCCTTTTTGTCAGTGCCACTGTCTCCAACCCATATAACATATCTGGTCTCACTACCCTCTTGTAGACTTTCTCTTTCACTCTTACTGGTACTTCTCTGTCACAAATCACTCCTGACACTCTTCTCCACCCACTACATCCTGCCTGCACTCTCTTCTTTACCTCTCTTCCACACTCACCATTACTCTGAATTATTGATCCCAAGTATTTAAACTTACACTCTATCCCTGCATGTCATAAAACACATTGTAAGTCAACACAAAAGGATCACTCCTTATAAAAAGCAGACAGATAACATATTTTACCTTAGTTGCTGACTGTTTTCCTGCCTGTGGCATGAGATATCTGCTTAATCTGAGGAAGGGCATATACACATTTTATCTTCTAATGATCATTATGTTGCAAACATGAGGACATATGTGGTTGGTGAAACGCATGAATAACTAGAATAGTAAACTCCACATGTACATCACACATTCATCAACAGACTGATCAGATGTATTGAGACAAAGCAAAGAGATAATCCCAAAAACGGTTGTTTTACTACATGTAAGAGTAGCAGGGTGTTGCTACTGAATACTATACACAAAATATCTATCTGGTGATCTTTTAATCAGAAAATGGAAATCTGTGCCTAAGTCATGACTTACAACACCTCTGTAGTATATTGTAGACTGACAAATGATGCAACACTCTATTCATCTGTTTTGCAAACTGTTCATAGGTTCATAGGTTCATAGGTTTATACTAGGCTATCTGCCCTAAGGCATTTATAAGCCTAGCCCAAATTACTCCACCCCTTATATGAAAAATACTTAGTTTTTGTGCCTCTGTCCAGCAGTGACACAGAGATGATTCCAATCTCCCATCCACAGGTCAAGATTTCTCTTGAACAGAGCCAGCCTGCCTCACATGGACGGGATTTTATTCCACAGCATAGGAGTCTCTGTATATCCGTGCTAAGGTTTAAGTCGCTTGCTCTAGTGGTTTTGGTGGATTTGGATTTTTTGAGGAGCAGTTGAGTATTAAGCTGCATGGATTATTTTTATTGCTGAGCCATTACATTATGCATCTAACCACTAGGTATATTATCTTTTTAAAAACAGATACATTACTATATCTGACAAGTATGATAGCAGTGTGGTTAAAGAAGGAGTAGCAGGGTGTTAATTGGCTGCTGTTAAGTGGTATAGACTATTTGTAGGCTTCTGAGCCCCCATACCCTTCTGTGTTGGAGGGAAGCCTTCTAGCTTAGTTTTTTTTTCTTATAACTTGCCAGTTTTCTAGTTTCAGCACTCAAATCTGTTTCTTTGAACTCAGCACTTGTTCAGAACTCAGTGTAAGCACTACATAAGCTGCAAATTACTACAGCACTCAACTTACCTCACTTGTCTAATGGAAAGTAGTTTTTAGTACTTAATATATAAGCACTTATCCAGGCATGTCTAAGGGTCAGCTCCCAGTTATTTCTCCTGTCTACCTGATGAATCTGGGCATCTTGGGGCAATGCAGCAATTGCTTCATGTACATACACAACCCTCTCCTCCTACCACCCAACACTACAACCTGTGAGAGATGCACTTATATAGCCAAACTGGAAGCAAAGCTCTCTTCACCCAAGACTGGACTAGACAGTCAAGAGGAGAATGTAAACACTTGCACCACACCACACTCATCACATAGTCCCTTAAAACCTACACCACCAAAACACACATAGAAACACAAAACACACACCTACATTCGTGGAGGTTCTCAATAAAAACCTGCCCAAGCATCAGGGACATCTAAAGCATAAACGCAAGCAAACTCCTCCCCCCAACACAACCCAAATGACACATAGCCCACAAACTCAGTGTGCCACTCAACCACAGCTCATAAGGCATAACAACGTACCCAACACTCTAGTCATAGGTGACTCTATAGTCAGGCACACTGATGTTCCACTCACTAGACTAAATAAGGAGAAAGTTACTGTCAGCTGCCTGTCAGGTGCCAGGATCCGCCACATAATGCATGCACTCAGGTCACTCCACAATAAGTACAAATATGACACTGTCATTGTCCATGTTGGTGTGAATGACCTGAGATGTACCTCCCTACATGAAAAGAGACATGGAGGAGCTCTCCGATCTTGTATCCCAGGCAGGTATGACCCTAACCCTGAGTAGCATCCTGCCATCACCCAGAATGATATCACAGTACAAGGACAAAATGATTGACTTCAACAATTGGCTAAGTTTCTGGTGTCATTCTAAGGGGATCCAGTATTTGTCTGCCTGGGATGACATGATTGACAGTCCACGATGCTTTGCCAGAGATGGCCTGCACCTGTCACCCTTAGGATTCCGGATACTGGCTAAGACTCTTGCAACCCCTATAGTGCCTTTTTTAGGCAAGGTTCAAATGACAAATTCACCACCGTAACAGGTACAAGCAAGCAAAATCTGAGGGTAATGCTACTCAATGCTAGAAGTCTAAACCTCAAAATGAACTCACCCGAGGCACTCCTTAAAATGGAGAACATTGACATCTGTGCAGTGAAAGAGACCTGGTTCAAAGCTCCAGAGAGCACCCCTGCATTACCAGGCTTCAATTCATACCACACCTTTTGGCCACCTAACCCAGAAAGAAGGACAAAAGGTGGAGGCGTGTCCACATTCATTAAGGATATCCACACTTCCAGGCTAGTTGCACAGCATAATGCATCCGAGATTATCCAAATGCAACTAACTCTGGGCAAGACGG
This sequence comes from Protopterus annectens, assembly GCF_019279795.1. Lineage (NCBI taxonomy): Eukaryota > Metazoa > Chordata > Ceratodontiformes > Protopteridae > Protopterus > Protopterus annectens. The sequence goes on from NC_056741.1 coordinate 99,288,035, forward strand.
CAATCCAAATTGTAGCTTGCTACAGACCACCCACCATGCCCCAGGATTCACACTCCTCATTTCTTGATACACTGGAAAGTATTAGGGTACAACCCAACACCCTAATAATGGGTGATTTCAACTACCCCACCATTAACTGGGAAAACTATTCATGTACCAACTCTTTTGCTCAACGTTTTGTAGAATTCATAAATTCCAATGCCTTGGATCAACTTATTCACACCCCCACCAGGGGCAGCAATATCCTAGACCTGGTCATTACCAACATGGGAAACCGGTGTTCCACACCAGAGGTCAATTCCTCGTTGGTCAGATCCGACCACAAGCTAATCAGCCTAGACATCAACATCCCACCCCCAGCCCCAATTAGGGAAACCATTGTAAAAAACTTCTCAAAAGCCAACTTCACACTTCTTAAGACAGAAGTGGCAAACTTCATGACACCCATGCAGATGGACAATAGAGGTATGACTGCCGAATCCTACACAAATGCACTTTATAAGCACTTACACAAGTGCATGAATCATGCTATCCCTAATAGAACCAAGATGTTATCCTCCAAAAAAAGGAAGCCAATCTGGTGGTCCTCTGCCATAAACAAACTCTACAACAGAAGAAAGAAACTGTTGCAAAAAAGAGTAAAATTCCATGACTGGAGGAACTCCCTGGTCAACCTCAGTAAGAAGCTGAGATCCCTCATAAAATCCTCCAAAGCTAGTTATGAAAACAAAATTGCCACTGACTCTAAAGGCAACCACAAAGCATTCTATAGCTATGTCAAGAATCTAAATGGGAACACTCAGATCTGCTCTGAGTTACAGCATAATAGCACTAAATATACAGAACCAACTGATATTGCCAAAATCCTAGCAGATAGGTTCAGTGCTAACTTTATCCCCCTCTCACCCCCTAGAGGGCCCATTTCTATACCGGAAGAATGCAAAGTTCCTATAATCACGGCTGCACAGGTAAAAAACACACTCTCCAAAGCCAAGAACACAGCATCCATGGGACCTGACAATATCCCAGGCTGTGTTCTACATGAACTACAGAATGAACTGGCACCCTACCTAAGTACCATGTTCAATCATAGCCTCACCTCAGGCTTTGCACCCACTGAATGGTGCACCATGACAGTTATCCCACTCCACAAAGGAGGAGCCACGACGGACCCCGGGAACTACCGCCCCATTAGCCTGACAAGCCTGGTCTGCAAGGCCATGGAATGTATCATCATGGAACTCATAAACAAAGATCTCCAAACTCTGGACCCTACTCAGTTTGGATTTGTAAAAGGCAGATCATGTCTCCTAAACCTGATTGACTTCTTTGAAGCAGTCAACAAAGCCATAGATGAGGGTAAAATGGTTCACACAGCTTATCTATATCTCGCCAAGGCTTTTGACACCATCCCCCACTCTGGAATTATAGATAAGCTCACTAAACTAGGTATAAATCCCTATGTCACAAGATGGGTTGCCAACTGGCTCATGGACAGAACCCACACTGTGAAAGTAGCAGATTCCAAATCCGACATCAGACCAGTGACAAGTGGAGTACCACAGGGTTCAGTCCTGGGTCCTCTCCTGTTTGGTATCTACTTCTCTGAAGTGCAGGCCAACACAGAAGGTCTTTGGCTAACAAAGTTTGCAGATGACTGCAAACTAGGAGCCATAATCGAAACTCCTAATGATGTGGACAAACTACAAAAGGGCCTCACTGAGACAGATACCTGGTGTCAAAGCCATGGCCTGAAGCTCAATGCCAAAAAGTGTATTGTCATCCCCTTTGGTAAAAACTCTGTACACATGAACTACCACATAGCTGGTAGTCTACTTAATGCCGAAAATGTGATAAGAGACCTTGGGACACAGGTGGACAGTAGTCTCTCATTTGATAATCACATCACCACAGTGGTCAGGAAATCCTTCTATGTGGCTCATCTAATCACAAAAGGATTCTCATCCAGAAAAAAAGAGGTCATTGTTCCCTTCTACTCATCACTCATTAGACCCATTATAGAGTACAATGCCCCTTTTGGTATGTACCTCACAAGATATCTACAACAACTGGAAAGACCACAGAAATACCTCACAAAGAGGATTACTGGCCTCAAACAGATGCCCTATGCAGACCGTCTCAAAAAACTACAGCTTTACTCCATCGCACATCGCCTACTCAGGGGCGATCTCTGCCTAACATACAAAACTATGTCAAACCCAGAGCTGTTGGACATGCTCCACTTAAAGAAATCCCAATCCCTCTGAGCTACACGCTCTAGGGACCTTAACCTTGTCACCACAATAAACAGAACATGCTGGAGGGATAGATTCCTGTCCCAGAGACTTCCCATACTCTGGAACAGACTACCTATCTATGTCAAACAGAGCTCCTCATTAGCACTCTTCAAGAAAAATCTTGATGACTGGATAGGAAATGGGAAATTCACCCCGGGGATCAGTTCTGTGGCTCTGCTCGACAGGGGCACAGGAAAATAATTTTCTTGGGTGGCAAAAGCCAGGGTACATTTTTTTGCTAGGCTTGTATGGGCCCTAGGGCTGATAGCCTAGTACCTAACTATGAACCTATGAACCTATTTTGATACTTTTATGGGCAGGATTCAGTGTGATTACTCATCACTACAGCTAGCAGCTGTAGCACAGCCCAGCTCAGGTTTGCTGTCTCTGTGACCTGGTTTTGTGTTTACAGAGTTTGTTCTGAGCACATGTTCCAGGCCATCTTGGCTTAGCAGAAGCCTTTCTTCACTTTAGTGAGAGTTCTGTTGTTAATTGGCTGCTGGCTGGTAAAGGTTGGCTGGTCTAGGTCTTGCAGTAAGCACTCACTGGTTCTTTTGAGCTTTTTTTAAGTTGTTTCTGGTTGTACCTCCTGGTATTTAAGCCCTACTTTTGAGAGGATTTCTGTCTATACACACTGAGCTGAGTGGAGGAGGGGCACTGATCACAACTCTGATCTGTGATATATAACAATGCGTATCCTGTTTTTTGCTTATTTTTACTAGTTGTTGCTTATTCTAGCCATTTACACCACTTTTTATTTTCTGCTGCATACTTTTTACTGTATTTTATTGCTATAAACTAATCTGCACAATTGTACTAAAACTGTTTGCCTTACAGGGCCTGATAAATAAGGTTTTTACTGTCACTCTGTTTGTAAAGCTTTTTTAGCTAGTTTAACTGTGTGAAAGGTATTAACTGGAAATTTTCTCCATTTGTTAAGCAGCTGTTTGTTTGTTCTGATTTCCCACCAAGGAGTGTATCATATAACTGATTTTCTGCAGTTAAAAGCATTCTCTAGAGTCTCCTTGCTCCTTTATTTGTTTAAAACTTTCATTTAGTGGCTCACTGCTGTTTTTCTGTTGTGATAAACATTTCTGTAGTGTTTTCTGCATAAAATAGTGTAGCTAGTAGTTATAGTACACTCCCAACCTATTGGCACCTTGTTCTTATACTTGGCGGATTTGCAGTTAGCCACCCCTACTGTAAATTTTATCTAGGACACTCCTCACAGTCTAGTGTCATTAGCTCATTCTACCTAATACAGAGAAAACATTTGACAAGGCCAACCCACTTAGTTTCTTAACCTTGAATTATCTTCTGTTCCTTCTATCTCCTTTTCCACTTTACTAAAATCTACCATTGCTAGAATTGCCTTGTGTTGTGACTGAGTGTGCTTCTCAAACAATCTGGAAATATAGAGCTGATAAGTATATTTTGGCACTTTTTAACTGTTCAGTGTTTTGCACTGTCTTAATTTTTGCTTAACAGAATTATTTATATATTTGCTGGCATTGTTTTCTGATAATTGAAGTGCCTCCATCTTGATTTTTTCCTAAGTTACTGCTTTTTGCGCTTGTTTTTAGTGATTTTTTTTAATTTAATTGCATGTATTTAAACTGTATTTGCTTTAATATTGCTACACACTCAAGTGTGTTTGCTTGCACTGCATTTGAATTGCTTTTTACTGCTGTTTTAGCTGTTATTATGTAAGAAAAAAACAAAAAAAAGCTCTAAGCTTGTTTTCTGCCTTTCCTGCAACTAGTCTAGTCCAGACAGAGAGTTGCTGTTTCCAGGACTGTTTGTAAGCTTCTGAGCCCCCCCAAGCCCTTCTGTGTTGGAAGGAAGCCTTCTAGCTTATCAGTGGGAGTGGTAAGCACTAGGTAACCTATCTACCACAAGAGGAGTGTTTGTGGCCCAGGAATTGGGGTTTATTGGCAGTTTGGGCAGTTTTTCCATCCCTTTCAACTTTCTGGTTTAAAAGCCCATGTTTGTGCTTGTTTCCCACCTTTCCCATAACTAGTCTAGTCCAGATACAGATTTTCTGTATCCAGTACTGTTTGTAAGCTTCTGAATCCCGCAAGCCATTCCGTGTTGGCGGGAAACCTTCTAGCTTTTCAGTGGGAGTGGGAGTGGTAAGCACTAGGTAACATATCTACCACAAGAGGAGTGTTTTATGGCCCAGAAATTGGGGTTTATTGGCTGTTTGGGCAGTTTTTCCATCCCTTTCAACTTTCTGGTTTAAAAGCCCATGTTTGTGCTTGTTACCCACCTTTCCCATAACTAGACTAGTCCAGATACAGATTTTTTGTATCCAGGACTGTTTGTAAGCTTCTGAGCCCCCCAAGCCATTCTGTGTTGGAGGGAAGCCTTCTAGCTTATCAGTGGGAGTGCGAGTGGTAAGCACTAGGTAGCCTATCTACCACAAGAGGAGTGGCTTCTGGCCCAGAAATTGTAGTTTATTGGCCCGTTGGGCAGTTTTTCCATCCCTTTTCACTTTCTGGTTTAAAAGCCCATGTTTGCGCTAGTTTCCCACCTTTCCTGTAACAGTCTAGTCCAGATACAGATTTACTGTATCCAGGACTGTTTGTAAGCTTCTGAGCCCCCCCCCAAGCCTTTCTGTGTTGGAGGGAAGCCTTCTAGCTCATCAGTGGGAGTGATAAGCACTAGGTAGCCTATCTACCTCAGAAGGAGTGGTTTCAGGCCCAGAATTTGTAGTTTATTGGCCGTTTGGGCAGTTTTTCCATCCCTTTTAACTTTCTGGTTAAAAATCCTGCATTTGCGTGGGTTTGCCCTTGTTTAAGCTCCACACAGTTGCGCCGAGCTGAGATCAACTATTACTTTTGCCAGAAAGTCTGCTCTTCAGTTTTTCCCTTAGATCTTTCTAGTTCTTTCTCTCTTGCACTTCAAATAGCCTAATCGCTTTGCCTTTCAACAGGTTTTTCTAGCAATTATTGTAGCACACCTAAGTGCCATCAGCACTAGTCATTCTTCATGGAAATAGCTCCAGTACTTAGTAGTTATGACCACCCCTCTGGGCATGATTAAAGGGCAGTTCCCTGTGCTTTTTCCTATTAACCTGGTGGACTTGGGCATTCTGAGGCAGTGTAACAACTCCCTCATGTGCACAGACAACCCTCTCCTCTTACCTCCCAACACTCAGACTTGTGAGAGATGCACTCATATCACCAAATTGGAAGCTATGCACTCTCCAGTCAGACCAGACTAGCTGATCAAGAGGAGAAGGTCAATACCTGCACCACACCACATGGAACACATAGCCCACCAGAACCCCCACTATCACAGCTCTCACATAATAAAACAAACCACACACACCCTCCTTCATGGAGGCTCTCAATAGAAATTTACCCAAATAGCAGAGACCTCCCAAGACAGAAACACATTTGACCACAACAACACAGCACAAACCACAGGACACATAGCTCACCTCCACAGTGTGCCCCTCAACCTAAGCCCCTAAGGCTAAATACCTTGCCCAATACACTAATCATAAGTGACTCAATAGTGAGGCACACAGATGTCCCACTCACTAGGTTGAATAAGGAGAAGGTAACAGTCAACTGTCGATCAGGTGCCAGAATCCGACACATAACACACTCACTCAGGTCACTCCACAACAAGTACAAGTGTGACTCTGTCATTGTCATTGTGGGTGTGAATGACCTGAGACTCACCTACCTGGACTACATGAAAAGAGACATGGTGGAGCTCTCAGATTATGTGGCCCAGGCAGGTATGACACTAGCCCTGAGCAGTATCCTAACATCACCCAGAATGATACTGCAGTACAAACAAAAAATGATTGATTTCAACAATTGGCTAAGTTTCTGGTGTCATTCTAAGGGGATTCAGTATCTGTGTGCTTAGGATGACATGACTTGACAGACCTCGATGCTTTGCCAGAGATGGCCTGTATCTGTAACCCCTGGGTTTCTGGGTACTGGCTAAGGCTCTTGCCACCCCTATAGTGCCTTTTTTAGGCAGTGTTCCAATGACCAAATTACCACTGTAACAGCTATAAATAAATGCAACCTGAAGGTCATGCTGCTCAATGCTAGAAGTCTAACTCTCAAGATGCATTCACACAAAGTACTCCTCAAAATGGAGAACATCGACATTTGTGCTGTAACGGAGATCTGGTTTAAAGCAGCAGAAGGCAGCCCATGCGGTACCAGGCTATAACTCACAACACACCTTTTGGCCCCGAAACATGGACCGAAGCTCCAAAGGTGGTGATGTCTCCATATTCATAAAGGATATGCACACCTCCAGACCAGTAGCCCAGCATAACACATCTGAGATACTTCAGGTACAACTAACATTGGGTAAGACTGTGATCCAGGTCATAGCCTGATATAGGTCCCCAACCATGTCCCTAGACTCTCACTCCATGTTCCTAAGCACCCTGGAATCTATCAAGGTCCAACCCCATGCTCTCTTATTAGGAGACTTCAACTACCCCTCCATCAACTGGGAAAACTACTTAAGCACCAATACACTGGCCCAACGCTTCCTGGAATTCATCAAATCCAATGCCCTGGATCAGCTCATTCTGACCCCCACTAGAGGAAGCAATATCCTTGACCTGGTTATTACTAACATGGGTGACTGTTGCTCTACACCAATAGTCAATCCCTCCCTGGTCAGATCCGACCATAAACTAATCACTATGGAAATCCACATCTCACCCACACCCCATGCAAAGGTAACCTCCTTGAAAAACTTCTCCAAAGCTGACTATGGACTCCTAAAAATGGAGGTGACTAACTTCACGGCACCTGTGCCAATGGAAAATAGCTGCATGACTGCCAAATCATACACCAATGCACTGTATGAATATGTACAGAAATGCATGGAACTAGCCATACCCAACCGAAACAAGATGCTCTTCTCCAAAAAAAGGAAGCCAATCTGGTGGTCCCCTGCCATTAATAAACTCTACAACAGAAGGAAGAAACTGTTGCAGAAAAATGTGAAGTCTCAAGACTGGAAAAACTCCCTTATTAGCCTCAACAAAAAGTTGAGATCCCTCATCAAATCCTCTAAAGACAGCTACAAAGGCAGAATTGCAGCAGACACTAAAAACAATCACAAAGCCTTCTATAGCTATATCCAGAACCTTCACACGGCAATACCCAGAGTTGCTCTGAGTTACTGCACAATGGTACCTCCTATACTGAGCCAACAGATATTGCCAACATACTGGCCGACAGATTCAGTGCCAACTTTACCCCTCTATCCCCCCTAAAGGAAAAATCACAGTACCGAAAGAATGCCAGGCACCCTGGATTACTGTAGCACAGGTTAAAGCTGCATTGTCCAAGGCCAAAAATACAGCTTCCGTGGGACCTGATAACATCCCTGGCTTTGTTCTACATGAACTACAAAGTGAACTGGCACCACATCTGTGTGCCCTGTTCAGTCACAGCCTCACCTCAGGCTTTGTCCCTACTGAATGGTTACTGCTACACTGCTACAGTCATCCCTCTCCATAAGGGGGGAGTGACTACAGACCCTGGTAATTATTGCCCCATTAACTTGAGGAGTCTGATATGTAAAGCTATGGAGCGCATCATCATGGACCTGCTTAACAAAGATATAAGAAATCTCAAAACTCTAGATCCCATGCAGTTTGGCTTTGTGAAAGGGCGATCATGCCTGTTCAACCTGGTTGACTTCTTTGAGTCAGTCACCAGGGCTGTGGATGAAGGTAAGGCCATGCATACATCCTACCTCAATCTGGCCAAGGCCTTTGATACCAATCCTTACTCAGGAATTACTGATAAACTCACAAAACTAGGCATCATCCCCTATATCACTAGGTGAGTTGCAAATTGGCTCACAGATAGGACACGCAGTGTGAAAGTAGCGGACTCCAAGTCAGACTGCCAACCAGTCACGAGTGGAGTCCCACAGGGATTGGTCCTGGGTCCTCTCCTGTTCGGCATCTACTTCTCAGAAGTCCAGGCCAACACAAAGGGACTCTGGCTGACTAAGTTCACAGACAACTTTAAGCTGGGAGCCATTTTTAACTCCCCAAGTGATGCAGACATCCTACTGAAAGGCCTTACTGAGACCAATGACTGGCGTGGAAACCGTGGCTTTAAGCTTAAGGCCAAAATATGTGTCATCATCCCCTTTGGTAAAAACTCATTTCCCACTAATTACCACATCGATGGGAGCCCACTGAACACTGGTGTTATAAGAGATCTGGGGATGCAGGTTGACAGCAACCTCTCATTCGACAACCACATTGCCATTGTGGTCAGAAAGTCCTTCTAAATGGCACATCTCATTACTAAGGGTTTTGCATCCAGGAAGAATGTCATTATCTCTCTCTCTACTCTTCCCTCATTAGACCAATCATCAAGTATAATGTCCCATTTGGCATGTACCTCACTAGACACCTGCAACAGCTGGAGAGGTCCCAGAAGTACCTCACAAAGAGGATCCCAGGCATTAAACACATGTCCTATATGGACAGACTCAAAATACTCCAGCTATTCTCTGTCTCATATTGCCTATTTAGTGGCGATCACTGCTTGACTTACAAAGCCATGTCTGACCCAGCTCTTTTAGACATCTTACATATAAAGAAATCCTAATCCCTCCATATGACACACTCCAGAGACCTCAACCTCATTACCACAATCAATAGAACATGGTGAAGGGACAGTTTCCTCACCCAGAGACTGCGCATGCTCTGGAATAGACTTCCTATATATGTCAAGTAGAGCACCTTGCTGTCCCTCTTCAAGAGAAATCTTGATGAGTGAATGGGTAATAGAAAGTTCACCCTGGGGATCACTCCAGTGTCTCTGCTTGATAGAGGCACTGGGAACTAACATCAGGCGGCATGATGCCAGGCACTTCTATGGGCTAGACTTGTAAAGGCTCCAGGCCATTAGCCTAGTACTCACCTATTAACTTATGAACCTATGAGACTATTGGACATGAAACAGGCAATGGACAAAGGTATTTGATTTCTCTTGTGAGAGACAACCTCTCCAATAGATGTATTATTATTCTTTTTATAGCTGTTTAACATTCAGATTTCATTGCATAGCTCAAGATTGGTGTGAAATTGTGCATTACATCAGACAGGCAGTGGAATATATTTATTTTAGGCCCAGCAGAATATAGAACTTACTATGGCAGCTGTTTTGATTACATTAAGGCCAATCCATACATAACTGGAAGTACCAGTTGACTGCTAAGGACTGTTTAGAGATACTTAGGCTGTACAGGCATGAGTCACTAACTGAGGACAAGTGTAGGCACGTTCTGTTAGAGCATATGGTGATACGACAGTGCTCTGACAGAGAGATGAGAGTTCATGTGGGGAAGGGTGGATGCAGGTCATCAACTGGAAAACATAAATAAGGCATGGATGATGATACTGAACAAGTTAATAGAGTGGAATGACTGGGCACAACTAACTAACTCGAAGCTAATAAAGTAAGGGTCATACAATGCAAACAGTGAGTGCTAATAGGGCACAGGAAAGGGCACATTTGGTAGCATTACAGAGTAGGACTACAGCAGCATATTACTGTATTCATATATGAAGAACTTCCTAACATTATAGCCAGACAGTTTCAGCCATTTAATTTATACCTAGTTTCTGAGATGTTAAACATGACCTTATTAAAAGTCCAAGATCCAAAATTTTGAGTCCAAAATGGTCCAGAAAAGAAAAAAATTCTTAGCAAAATTCAAATCTCTCCATTAAACTAAAAAGATAAATTTGCTGAGGGACTTCACTCCCTTCCTTTGTACCACCCAAATTAAGGGCTGTACAATATGAATCATTAATGCTTATATATAGTAACCCTGAGGTCACTGTACTCCAGAGTAGTAGCAATAGTCAAAGGTATCACAACATCAGAGTTAGTATATATTTCTTGCTATTTATGCTTACACTTCTGTTATCTTGAAAACTGCAATTACAGGCCTCAGAACTTCAGGAAACACCTTAATCAAACAAGTTGTGGCTGTAAAACACTTTTTTTTTACTGGAATTCATTTCATTTAAAGACAAATGCAATTAAATATTACCATGTCAAGATGTAACCAGAGGAAAAAATCACTAGTCAATATGCATCATTACTGAACATATACAAGTCAATATATAAGATTAATAAGCAGATGAATAGGCTTGCCTGGAGTGCAAATGAACACTATTATAGTCACAATCTGTTTCAATACCTAAATAGCTTGACATAAGTATTTTGCTAAGTATAATTTGATTATGTGTACTGAGGCCTATATTATTTATTCATGTATATTCTGAATTAAAATCAGATCAATTACTGCATGCTATATAGCAGTACTTCTAGGGTGGCCATGGTGGTGCAGTGGTTAGCATTGCCACCTTACAGCAAGAGATTCTCCAGTTCAATTCTCGGCTGGGGTGCCTTCTGTGCGGAGTATGCATGCCCTCCCTGTGGTCGCGTGGGTTTCCTCTGGGTGCTCTGGTTTCATCCCAAAGACATGCTGTAGGTGGATTGGACACTCTAAATTGGCCCTAGGTGTGAGTGTGTGCCTTCTGTGGAAGGTTGGGCACCAGGCTGGCAACTCAACACCGTAAAACTCCACTGCCAGTCATGAGTGAACAGGTGATCCACTGTGGCAACCCCTAACTGGGAAAAGCCGAAAGAAGAAGATATAGCAGTACTTCTAATGCCA
>NC_056741.1:99304037-99491272 GCF_019279795.1 Protopterus annectens
AATGCCCTCTCCAAGGCCAAAAACACAGCCTCTATGGGACCAGACAACATCCCGAGCTGTGTTCTACATGGGTTAAAATACGAATTAGCATCACCATTGAGCAAGCTTTTAAATGACAGCCTAAGCACTGGCGTCATCCCAGTGGAATGGAACATAGCTACCATCATGCCTTTGCACAGAGGGAGTGCATCCATGGACCCTGAGAACTACAGACCAAATTAGCATGACCAGCCTTATCTGCAAGGCCATGGAATGAGCCATCATGGACCTTATTAACAAAGATTTAGGAAACCTCCAAATGCTCAACCCACACAGTTTGGCTTTGTCAAGGGGAGATCTTGCCTCTTAAACTTGGTGGACTTCTTTGAGATAGACACCAAAGCCCTAGACAAGGGCAAATCTATGCACACAGCCTACCTACACTTAGCTAAGGCCTTTGACACAATGCCCCACTCAGGCATAAACTCACCCAGCTGGATATCAACCCATATATTTTGAGCAGGGTTGCAAACTGGTTCACTGATAGAACTCATACCTTTAAAATAGGGAACTCCACCTCTTCCAGCAGACCTGTGACCAGTAGTGTTCCACAGGGATAGGTTGTGGGACCCCTACTGTTCAGAATCTACTTTTCCAAAGTACAGGCAAAAACTAAAGGACTGGTTGACAAAGGTTGCTGATGACTGCAAATTGGGAGTGATCATTGAAACCTGTAGCAATGTCAACTTCCTGCAAGAAGGTCTTACGCAGACTAATGATTGGTGCCAAAGTCATGGTCATAAACTTAATGCAAAAAAATGCATTATCACCCCCTTAAGCAAGGGTGATGCTCCAGCAAATTCCTACACCAATAGCAATAACCTAAGCACACAGTCAGTGGTGAGAGATCTAGGCACACAGGTTGACAGCAACCTTAACTTTGATTGTAAGAAGGGCATTTTATATTGATCATCTCATAAGTAAGAGTATTGCCTCCAGAAAAAAAGAGGTTATAACCTCCCTGTACTCTTCCCTCATCAGCCAATAAAAGAGTACAATGCTCCCTTTGGTAGGTTCCTTTCCAAACACCTGCAGCAACTGGAGAGACCACAAAGGTTCCTTACAAAGAAAATTCAGGGTCTTCAAGATTTGTCTTATGTGGACAGATTGAAATCTTTGTCACTTTGCTCTGTGTCATACAGACTGCTCAGAGGTGACCTGTGCCTTGCATACAGAGCAATCTCTGATCCAGCTTTAAGGGAAATGATGCACATTAGCAAGTCAAATGGTACATGGGTCACTCACTCAAAGGACCTTAACCTGGTATGTGATATCAACCGAACTTGCTGGAGAGACAGATTTGTCTCACAGAGGTTGCCCCACTTTTGAAACAAGCTTCCTATTCATGTTAAACAAAGTCCCTTATTGGCCCATTTAAGCATAATTTGGATGATTGGATGGAAACTGGAAATTCACCCTGGGGGTTCCATCTACATCTATCTTGGACAAAGGCAATAGGTGTTGATTTTAGTGTCTGCTTGAACCAGATACCCTTGGGAACAGGGCTTTAACTTGGCTAGGGTTTTAAGGGCCCTGGGGCCATTAGCCTAGTTATCTCCTATGATCCTATGATCCTATGAACATAGCAATAAACTATCCATTCTAGACTGGACCCTAACAAATAGACCTTCACTAAACCAACAGTCCAGCTGTCTCCCTGACATACTCAATGACCATACACCAACTTATCTTATTAGGCACAAAGCCTTCCCCACAAAAACATAAAATACAAACAAATCCAGAAGAAAAAAATATCACTGCCAACACCTTCAACACTCTCATTAAACATTGCAACTGGTTCCCTCTGAAACATCTCCAACTAGATAATGCAGATCAACACTTCAACAATGCATTCCTTGAAATACTTAATAAACTAGCTCCCCCATGACAAATTCGAATAAAGGCAAACTTAGCCCATGGTTAACTACAGACACTAAACAGCTCATGAAACACAGAGACAAAGCCTGGTTTCTATACCAATCAACTAAGAACCAAACATACCTGTTAAAAGACCAACAGCTAAAAACTCAGTCAAAAAACAAATCAAAAATGACAAAAAGACTACTATACAACAATCCAACACAAACACCATGATAAGCCCCCAAAATTCTGGGGTTCCATAAAACAACTATTAAACCCCGGACAATGCACCACCCCCACCCCATCCTCCCCTAACTCAACTGATGACATAGCTACTCAATTTAACCTTTATTTTAACAAACTCTATACAATCCCTACTAAATAACAACACCACCACCCCACTAACTATCCCCCCTTCCACAAATTCTCAGCCCAACTCTTCCAAATTAATCCTGTACTGACTACCTGCATAAAACACTCCTCATCAGCCTGCAATCATTCTTACTTACAGTTGACCTCTTCCCAATGAATATCCCAAAATAGCATCCAGTACCATATCTTACCCTGTCTCTGTTCTAATATTTTGTTCCATTTCTGAACAATGCATCCCCAAACTTTGGAAAATCTCACACATAATACCCCTGCATGAAGGTACAACTTCCACCCAAATATCTAACTATAGACCCATCGCTATACTAGCATGTCTGGCCAAAATCCTTGAAAAAGTCATGCATATGCAACTACTGACATATATACTAAACAATAACATCCTGTCTATTACACAACATGATTTAAATCTAAACACAGCATCACAACTGCTCTTATAAGCTTCACAGACACAGTCAATCAATTCAGAAATAAGGGTCAAATGGTAGCATCCATTTTCCTTGATATGTCAAAAGTTTTCAACACAGTGTCCCACCAAAAAATTGCTCAATGTACTTGCCTCCCTCACCCTCTCCCCTACAGCCATCCTATGGTTCCACAGCTACCTGTCAGAAAGACAACAAGCAGTCAGATAGCAAAACAAAATCTCATCCCGCCTTCCAGTCTCTGTGGAGGTCCCATAAAGATCTATTCTTGGACCACTTCTTTTCATCATCTTTACCAATAACCTCAGTAAAGCCAAAAACTCAGCAACTACTTAACAATACGCAGATGACCCAGCACTCACCTGTGCAGACCCTCCTTCCCCGAACTCTGACAAACCACAAAAAAATCTCTCACCAACATAGAAAAATATCTATCAACCAATCAGGTATTACTTAATCCCAACAACACCAAATTGATACTATTCACAAACTACAAATCAACTCAGCCTCCACCCCATTCATTATCTACTCCCAAAACAACACCAAAATCAAACCAGTAGACCAAACTGAACTACTAGGAGTTAACAATAGACAGCTCACTCAAATATGGCACACACATTGCCCAGACAATCAAAAAAGTTCTCATCAAACATGACTCATTTTATAGAGCCATACCATACATCACCTATACCTCAAAACAAACAGCCAGAATATATCTACTATCTACCCTGCTATACGCCTCCCCAATGCTTATAAACATAAGAAAAACTGACATGCACAAATTAGAATCCTGCGATAATAAAATAGCTACATTTGCCACAAACCACAATAACAGAACATACCAATGCACAGCTCTCAAGTAACTAAAATGGCTTAAACTTCCTAATCACTTAATTCTCAACCGTCTTACCATCACCCACACCATCATACACCAACCCGAGACTTCCCCTGCCCTCAAAAGCTTAGTACAATCCTATTCCTGCAGCAGATCCCTCAGATCATCAGCTAAACTTCAACTTGAGGTCACCAGAGCAAAAAACATTTACGGAGATGGAATGTTTTCTAAACAAATAGCTAAAACATGGAACTCAACACCTCAACATATACTTCACACAACTATGCATCTCGATTCAAAAGACTCCTCATAGATTACCTAACAAACAGTTGGGTCTGCTCCTGTACCACCCCAGGATGATAATATAAAACACTCACTCAACCCCCCTTCCTACCTACTAATTCTTTATTCTGAAAAACACCTTACAATGTCTTTCTAATATCTTGCATTAATCAAATAATATCAAACATTGTTTTTATATCTAAATACACAAATGCCTTACTATTGCTTTTAATCATACTTCAGTAATTATGTGATTACCGTTTTATTGTACACCTCTGACGTGCATTGTATAGCTCAGACTGGTATTGTACTCCACAGGATATCTTTATTTTTTTTATCTGTGCTATTTATTCTACATGTAATGAGGAGCTTTTCTACCCGGGCCTCTGTTGAAAATGGGCCACTGGCCCAGATGACACTCCCGGTAAACAAATGTAAATAAAATAAAATAAAATAAATATTTTTTGTAATTTTTTTTTTATTTTGTATCTTTTTTATTATTTTAGAAATTCTTAGAAAGAGAGTTTGCAAAGCAAAAGTACATGGTTTACTGGATTGGACTGAAAAATGCGTCAAGTGAAGGAGTATGGAAATGGGTAGATAACACCATTTGCAACCTCACGGACAAAAGTAAAACGTAAGTTATTCATAGAGCTCTTTTCTACAAAAATGTTGCTATATCATGCATGCAATCAACAAAATAATAACAATCTAATAACCAAAGATGCTATTTTGAATGCTTGTTTGCATCTTTTTTTTTTTAAATACAAGCCTCATATATCTTAATATAGTATGGTTTGCATAATTTCCTAAATACAAGCCTCATATATCGTAATATAGTATGTGCTATATGTAGTTCAGAATACAGTCTCTCTAAACTGTACCAATTGTCATCATTTGCATAGTTCTCTAATAAATCTGTACTCAGTATTTAAAATACAAAGTACATGTTTTAGATCTTAACCTAAAGGTATCTGTTTTTTTTTTTTTTATTAATTTAGCATATAACAGTGGCTATATTAAAAATATCATGTAAAGGTGGAGTAGCATTTTTCTTCCATTTTTTTATAATTGCGTACCTGGCTATTGCTAGAAGACACAACCCCAAGAATATTGTGTTTTCTTTATATATCCTAGGAGAAGCACCTTAAGTAGTGCCCCATATTTAGACAAATGACAATTATCACACCACAAGGCTTTTGTCAGTCTTTGAAATGCTGAAAAAAAAGTCTTTCAGAATATCATAATCATAAAAAAGTTGCCTGTCTGTTCTTATCAAACTTCTGCACCTCCAGCATCTAGACTTGTGTACTTTATATATTTTATTGATAGTAGATGATGTAATGAAGTGTATTCTAAGAATTCTAGTTAACTAAGCTTTTCAAAAAAAATGATGAATGACAAGTTGAGGGGATTTAAAATTTAACTTTTTATCATTGTTAGCAGGATTAGGAAAACACTGTTTCTATAAATACTTCCAAAGGATTTGCTTACCTTTTTATTTAACTGAGCTTTATATATCAAGAAAATGGGGGAAAAAGCAGACAAAAGAAGATACAATAATAAACTGGATTTGTTTTAACCATAATACAAGACCATTACAACATGAGATACACAGCCATTATAACATCAACTCGTTTTATAAAAACACTGCATCTAGAAAGGACAATAAAAATGGCATTAGAAATACTAATAGAAAACTCATTCACATTTGTCACAGTGATCTTTTCTAAATGACATTTTTATAACTCTCTAACAGTATTGCCAAGAGCAGGGGACAGCAGATTGCACAATTGATGCTTTGTAAGAATAAACAATTTGACTCAGTTAATGACACAAAAATATGTCTAGTTGATTAAAAGAGATACTCTCTCATTGCTTTCAGTGCTTTGGATGGAAAAACTTGACCCCACTAGTTAAGATCCATTATGGCTCTAACACAGGCTTATTTAACATTGTTATGTTTGGCCTGACTTCAAAAATCCAAAAAGACCAATCCAAATCATAAGGCAACCCACACACATAATTTAATTTGACATCCAATAATTTCCAACAAATATCAGTAATGGGAAGTCCCCAGCACATGTATATATTTTGCTCAGTTCCTCAAACAGATACCATCTGTATATAATGCAGAGCTGTTGGTCATAATATATCTTTTAGGCCTTTCCAAAGCATGCTAGATCTGGTCCTACTGCTTCATAGTCAAAGTTACTCCCTCATATTTTCTCCATCAACTAACAACAGAGCATTTCAAGGCTTCAGCCCTTTTTGACCAGAGATCTTTATAAATTAAGCTAGCTTTGCTGTGAGGAACTCCTCTCCATTTTTACCAAATAAATGATGTTGACTTTCTTCCTCTGCATACTATATTATTGTCCCATATCCCTTTAATTTGGAAGTATGTGAACCACTTGCTTGTTTGTAGAGCAAAATCTTCACATAACAGTCTGAATGTAGCTTTTGGGGGAATTCCCATGGAGAGGGGCTATTATCTGTACTCAACACCAGATCTGACCTTTAATTTTCACACCTAATTTTGATCTTCCACAATAGAGTGTATGATCCCCGGATGCAGCCATATCAGGTCTATAGGACCTTTTCCCCATGACACACCTCCTGTCCTTAATTCTTCGACATATAACTTGCAACAGCCATTCTAGGGGTACTACTTTCCCTTATATCCACTCCCTCATCATCCCCTGTGTAAAGATCCTCACTGATCTTAAGCAAACAATGAAGATGAAATGCTAAAAATAACTGGCAATGTATAACATGCCAAGCTTCCCAAAGCACCTAGGAAGTCAGGCAAGGGATAAGAAGAGAAAACTTCCTTGGTCCCCTAATACGGCCCCATCAATCCAGTCTTGAACTTGCCATAGGAGTGAATGCTGCAGACAGAGTGTGAGATGGTAAATCACATAATGTGGTAAAAATCATAGCTTGAATAGCCTATACCCTGATTGTAAGCATCCTAAATGTATTCACCAAGGAGACCAAACATCACAGCTTGGACATCAGTGCTCTCAAATTGTTGTCAGATATAGCATAAAGTGAGATGCCTTCTTTCAATCCCAAATATGTTGCCTCCTCAGTAATCGATACAGATTTTACCTATACTTCTCAAAAGACTTTCTTTACAGACCACTGCAGACTTTGCTAGATTACATTTATTCTATGAAAACTCCTCAAAAGTGCAGAAGATTTCCATAACCTCATGCAGGACTAAAAATGTCAGTACTTAGCAATATACAGTCATCTGCAAATAATAATAAAGAATGGAATGTCAGTACTTAGCAATATACAGTCATCTGCAAATAATAATAAAGAATGGAATGTCAGTACTTAGCAATATACAGTCATCTGCAAATAATAATAAAGAATGGAATGTCAGTACTTAGCAATATACAGTCATCTGCAAATGATAATAAAGAATGGAATGTCAGTACTTAGCAATATACAGTCATCTGCAAATGATAATAAAGAATGGAATGTCAGTACTTAGCAATATACAGTCATCTGCAAATGATAATAAAGAATGGAATGTCGGTACTTAGCAATATACAGTCATCTGCAAATAATAATAAAGAATGGAATGTCGGTACTTAGCAATATACAGTCATCTGCAAATAATAATAAAGAATGGAATGTCAGTACTTAGCAATATACAGTCATCTGCAAATAATAATAATAAAGAATGGAATGTCAGTACTTAGCAATATACAGTCATCTGCAAATAATAATAAAGAATGGAATGTCAGTACTTAGCAATATACAGTCATCTGCAAATAATAATAAAGAATGGAATGTCAGTACTTAGCAATATACAGTCATCTGCAAATAATAATAAAGAATGGAATGTCATTACTTAGCAATATACAGTCATCTGCAAATAATAATAAAGAATAGAATGTCATTACTTAGCAATATACAGTCATCTGCAAATAATAATAAAGAATGGAATGTCAGTACTTAGCAATATACAGTCATCTGCAAATAATAATAAAGAATGGAATGTCAGTACTTAGCAATATACAGTCATCTGCAAATAATAATAAAGAATGGAATGTCAGTACTTAGCAATATACAGTCATCTGCAAATAATAATAAAGAATGGAATGTCAGTACTTAGCAATATACAGTCATCTGCAAATGATAATAAAGAATGGAATGTCGGTACTTAGCAATATACAGTCATCTGCAAATGATAATAAAGAATGGAATGTCGGTACTTAGCAATATACATTCATCTGCAAATAATAATAACGAATGGAATGTCGGTACTTAGCAATATACAGTCATCTGCAAATAATAATAAAGAATGGAATGTCAGTACTTAGCAATATACAGTCATCTGCAAATAATAATAAAGAATGGAATGTCAGTACTTAGCAATATACAGTCATCTGCAAGTAATAATAAAGAATGGAATGTCAGTACTTAGCAATATACAGTCATCTGCAAATAATAATAAAGAATGGAATGTCAGTACTTAGCAGTATACAGTCATCTGCAAATAATAATAAAGAATGGAATGTCATTACTTAGCAATATACAGTCATCTGCAAATAATAATAAAGAATGGAATGTCAGTACTTAGCAATATACAGTCATCTGCAAATAATAATAAAGAATGGAATGTCAGTACTTAGCAATATACAGTCATCTACAAATAATAATAAAGAATGGAATGTCAGTACTTAGCAATATACAGTCATCTGCAAATAATAATAAAGAATGGAATGTCAGTACTTAGCAATATACAGTCATCTGCAAATAATAATAAAGAATGGAATGTCAGTACTTAGCAATATACAGTCATCTGCAAATAATAATAATAAAGAATGGCGAGAATTATTCATCTAGGAGTGATCCTCCAGGACAAACCTCCCTTGCTATGCTAATTCTTCCAAATCTAAAAGGAAGAGGCCAGGAGACAGCTGGAAACCCTGTCACATTCCTCTACTCATGGCTCCTATATATGAGAGACCTCCATTTACTAATAAATAAATGAGGGAGTAGTACACAGACATTACATAATTTGCACAAAAACGTTATCACAATTGTTATTTAAAAACACTTAGAAGAGAAAGTCCCACTCACAAACTCCTTTCTTATGTGAAATAGTGCCATTCCTAGCCTTTCACTTACTTTGTCATAGCAATACAAATAATGTCCCTATCTCCCATCAGTTGTCTGGCCCCTCATGATCTCTAAAATATCTGTACTGTCCTTTAACTATCGGTGTGGAAGTAATGGTTCCAGCCTGGTAGCCACCACCATTGAAAAGATTGCTTAAAATGGCCCACAAGGGCAGTTAGCCTAGTAATAACCTGTGGAAAAAAATGTGTGCTGATGAGAGCTGTAGGTTTAAAGTTACCCCAACACGGCACTCCAGATTTGACCTTTGGGATAAGGCTGATAATGACCTGGTTAAGGTCTGAGTTAGTAAAACAATATGGGGCACGTGTGTTAAATACTTGCACAAGTATTCCACTTAGTATAGTTTTCCGCTTCCTATAAAATTTCACTGGAAACCATGAGTTTCAAGATCTCTATACAAATTGAGCTTGTACATGGCTCTCTCAACTTCCAGAGGAGATTGGAGGTCTATTCAACATTTGCTGTTCACCCCGTGTGAGCTGACCTGCTAGTATGGCACAGAATGGCCAGTGTCCCTTCCCTCACTGGGACTCTGAACTATAAAAGGATTCAAAATATTTTCTAACCCCCTCTTGAAGTTCTACATCCTCTGTAATGATGTAATGATTACCCCTTGATATGACTTCACCAAATATAAGTGCTTGAGAGGAAAGGGACTGCTTGAAATGTCAGGGCATACACCTTCAGTCATTCTCACACCTTAACAACAAGAAGTGTCCTTTTTGGAGGAGCTTAGCATCCACCTGAGTTAAGTCTAACTGAACGATCTTTGCAGTAAGTTCTATTTCATAATAACATAGAGTCTCCTTGTCCCCCTTCTTAATCAAGCACTCCTGAACCCTCCTCAATTCCATTAATTTGAGTGCTAATAGTGAACTGCGTTGTTTCCTCTTCCACTCTTCTATATCTAGAAGATCACCTCTACAGGCCACTTGGCAGCTTTCCCTCCACAAAAAAAATAGTGACAAATTGCACTGTATGACATCCAAAGTTACTAAGGACCATCGAAAATGAGCCCACCTCCACTTACGCATCTTTGGTCCCTGTGACATTTGAACAAGTATAAGAGATACTAGAGCATGATCCAACAGGAAAATTGGGTGAATCTTCGGGGAATGACTCCATGGCTTTCTGGGATAAAGATTAGTCAATACAGCTACCCTGCTGAGACAATTTGCATGAGAATGAGGGAGTATTCTTTGTAGGAAAAAAAATCCCCACAATATATATATATATATATATATATATATATATATATATATATATATATATATATATATATATATATATGTAACCAGCTCTCTTTTAGAATCCAGGAATTTAAAAAGGATTCACACTGCCTGGGAGACTCTCACCCCTGATACAACCAGTCATTTTTTTTCAATTAGATTGACATTAAACTCTCCCACCAACACCCTCTATAGAATTGACATCAGTCACTTCTTGTCATCTATTAAAGAAATCATGGGAAAAAAATACTCTGTATTGGGTGCATATGTGTTACCAATCACCCAGTCTTTCTTGCCAAATGTTCCCTCACAGATCAAGCATCTGACCCCACCACTACAACTTTAGTCATCTAGTCTGTCAAAGACTTATGGGACACAAAAAACACTCCTATCTCCTGATGTCCATGTTTATGGTCAGGCACAACTAATGGAAGCTGTTTAGATCTAAACTTACTAGCCTATTTAACCTTGAGCTTTGTTTCTTGCAAGCATACAGACTGAACCCTTTCTTGCTTAAGCATATAGGATTCTTGCCCTATGTATGAGATGCATGCTACCACCAATTTTCCAGGAAAATAAGTTATTACTGTCCACATGTTGTGTCAGTGCCTGCATCAGACTGTTGTTCTGTTTTAGATCTCCATGCCATACAGAATAGATTCTTCAAATTACAGGTAAGAGAGAGAAAGGAGATTCTGGAGACCTTTCGGGGCTAAGAATATAATTCCTTTCAGTGCCTAAGGACACCTCTGCCTGACTAGAGCCACTGGTGGTAACTAGGAAATAAGATGGAAATGGTAAACACATCCATCCCCCACCCCAGGTGCACATATGAAGAAATAACTATGAAGAATTAACTAAATTCAAACTGAAGTCAAAACCTGCTTCCTGAACTCAAGATCCTGCCCCTGCCATAATCCTCCTTAATTCCCATTACCACTCCAATTTACTTCTGCCTCTCTTATACTTTTCAGAATATATTGTTTCAGTCTGTAGAAAATTCTATATCATTATTATGCTACCATGTAAAGCATATGCTTATACACTCCCGGCTTCCACACATTGTACATTCTATTTCTATCAGCTGTAACCTTCATCTACATTACTTTCCTATGTTTTTGTTCTTTTGTATTCGGCCATGTTCTTCTTCACTGGATGTATATTTTATGTACTTTGTTATTCCTCTATTTTTCATTTTTTTCTACTTTGCATTGTTAACTTTTGTATTCTTTGATTATATAGTTTCTAATTTGTAACTCATTTAATTTTGTATGCTGGAGTTTTTCTTCTCAGGTCTCCATTGAAAATGGGCCATTTGGCTCAGTTGGATTAACCCGGTTAACAAATGGCAAATAAATAAATACTAAATAAATTGCACCCAACAGAACCAATAAACAAGATACCAAAGCAGTGTAGCTTGGTGCAGTAACTACCAGAGGAAACTACAATTCCTCCAATATTACTGTAACACTGAATGCAAACCACTCCAAGCAGGCTATTGGACATAAGTAACATATATGAGACACTTACCCCCCAGAACAGCTTCTGTCCAGCAGTCATGATATGATAAGACTTTCCGTCATAGTAAACATAAAGAGAAAACAAATTATCCAACAAACTCAACATGTTACAAATGTAGCTTGTGGTCAACTGACTTCAAACAATTAGAAAAAATAAAAACAAATACCGAAACTGGTGAACTTAACCGTTTTTTGCAGTTTGAACAACTTGCAATTCAAACAACTAAACGCTTTCGGCAAATAATCCAAAGGCATCTTCAGAGTTGTTCAAACATTCTCCCTGAGCTAGTTAAATACTAATGAATGCTATTGCAATGCAAAAACACCTACCCACCCTTTTTGGCGCTCAAACATTTTCTTAAAAAGACAGTACTTTTATCAAAAAACTGTTAGTCTTAAAAAGTGCATTGAGAATACACAAATTTATACAATGTTTCAAAATAGTTCCTATTCTTAAATTCACTAAACCAAATAATTGGTCTTTAAATTTCTTTTTAAAAATACATTATGAATACTTTGTAAATACTGAATCATATACATATATTGTACTTAATCAAGCAATTTGATTGTGCCTGATTTTCAAAAAATGGCTTGAGAGAAATAAAATCATTCAAGCCAGGTTCCATAGAAGCATTTAACTTCAATTGCCACAGTGATTCCTTACTTTCCAGCAACAAATTATTATCTCCTCCATGTTCATTCATAAAAACTCTATATCAATGACAAAAAACACAAACTTTTTGAAATTAATGCATTTTTCTGAATGTATAAAGAGAGCGTTATGAATATCCTTATTCCTAATCGCCCTTACATGTTCACTTATCCTGTCCCTCAGCCTCCGGATGGTTTTACCCACGTAGAAGCCATGACAGGATAAACAAGTAGCCACATACACCACATGAGTCGTGTTGCAATTAACCCTACCAGGGCAATGAATAGAAGTGTTGCTTCCTTGAATAAAGACATAAGGTCCATTGTTTATGTACCTGCAGAACTTACAATTCTCACATTTAAACATATTAGATTTGTACAATAGTTTATTTACTTTAGTCTCTAATATATTTTTTTATATTTCTCCCCCTTGCTAAAAACTATTTGAGGCTTCTTTCCCAAGATTGTTAACATATCTTGTTGAAAACACAGTTCCCAACATTGGTTGACTATGTCAACAATCTTGGAACTGCTGTCATTGTATTCCAAAACCATGGCATTAGTCATGTTACTCTCTTGGGACAAATCTTCATTTTTATCCTTAGGCTGACATTCAAACAATAAAATAGGTGTAAAAGTTTGTTCCCTTTTCTTAATAACTTCTTTTTTGATATTCATTAATAATTTTAAAGGGTAGCCCCTTTCCAGGACCATACCTATAAGGTTGTAAATTTCTGTATGGAAGACTTCATCACTACTAATTAGTCTTGACAGCCATACCATCTGTCCTTTAACTACACTGCATTTTTGATGGTGTGGATGGTTGCTGTCAAAATCTAACAGATTATTTAAATATGAAGCCTTCCTGTATATTGTACTTTGTAAATTATCCACCTTGTTCGATAAACTAATATCTAAATAATGAATATAATTTTTGTCCCAAGTACTAGTAAACTTCAAAAAATCAGTAGTTCCATTGAGATATTCCACAAACTGATTAGCTTCATGCTCATCCCCCTTCCACAAAATTAATATATCATCTAGGAATCTACTATTAGGACAAAATTCTTTCATTATATTTTGTTTTTAAAATAAATTCATTTTCCCAGTTGAGTAACACTAAATTGGCAAAAACTGGGGCACACTTTGCCCCCATCGCCACTCCAAATATTTGATGGAAGATTTCATCTTCAAACATGAGAAAATTATTTTTTAAAACTATCCCCGATGAAATCAGCTAATAATCTAACTAGAGCCATGCCTGAAACCCCCAAACTGATGATACTTTTTTGAAACATTTAAGTACCCCTCTCATGTGGGATTACTGAAAATAAATTGACTATGTCGATTGTCAAAAAACTGTATTTGAATTCATTAATATTTCTAAATTTTGCCAATCTACTCAAACAGTGCCAAGAATCCTTAACTATATGGTCAACTTTATTTAACAAGTGTTTTAACTTATTGTCAATCTAAGCTGATATGGGTTCAGTTTTAGATCCCCTTGTCAAAACAATCAGCCTAAAAGGTGGAACCACAATTGATTTATTAGTTTTGGGGATACCAAAAATCGTTGGCAGAACCCATTTTTCCACCGTTAAAAATTATTTTTCTTTTTCATTAATTTGTCCTTCAAAATACACCTGTGATAAAATTATATCTGTCCAAGAATATGCCCTATTCAGTTCATGCCTTGATCCTCTTGCATATGTTAATTCATCATTTAATATTTTCTCCATTCTTATAACATAATCAATATAAGGCATAATAACTATGCCCCCTCCCAAACTCAACATGTTGTTTGAACAACGGTGAAATGCCTACCACCACTATTGTTAATTAAGGGAGAGCAAAGATAAAGCCAAAACCAGAAAAACAACTGTATAGATAAATATACAACTCATTTATTTTAAACAATTATAAGACATAATATTTTAAGTAACTTACATACATCATTATTTGTGTCCAAAGATGGCTTGCTACAAGGCATACTAGCACAGTAGACAATAGAAAGTACAAACAGTTGAAGAAAGGTAATGCCGAATTATATAACAAACATCAGACTTCCAACACTTTTATCTGGTCTGTTCAATCTGTCACCTTTCCAGCAGTGCTATGCATCTGAATCAGAGGCTCCAGAAAAGAACTCTGACCAAGATCTCCCTACTGGTAGCTTCTTCTCCTCCTTAGACCATTTAGGGCTCCATGTATCCTGTAACTCCTGCAGTTGGTGAATCTCAGTGTTTAACCACTGGAGATTCGAAAGCAGCTGGCTAATCAACCACCTGAGGGGGTTTGGCATGTGTTGGAAGAATATGGATGGCTTTAGTCGACATTTTATACAGTGTGTCCAAATTGGAGTGTAGAGTTGTTCTTAGCAATGCTGACCTATCAGAGATGCCATCAACTCCACGTGGCACTTTTGACTTGTTAGCTGCAGGGGACTTGGATGATGTAGGTGTACCCGGGTGGTACTTTGCAATGTGCTGACCTATCAAAGATGCCATCAACTCCACGTGGCACTTTTGACTTGTTGGCTGCAGGGGACTTGGATGGTGTACCCGAGTGGTAATTAGCAATGTGCTGACCTATCAGAGATGCCATCAACTCCACATGGCATTTTGACTTGTTAGCTGCAGGGGACTTGGATGGTGTACCAGGGTGGTACTTAGCAATGTGCTGACCTATCAGAGATGCCATCAACTCCACGTGGCACTTTTGACTTGTTGGCTGCAGGGGACTTGGATGGTGTACCAGGCATATCTCCAAATGCTGTTTCCTGGTCTGTGCAGTAACCCTCTTGCTGCACCTTGTTCACTTGCCTTAAATAAGACTTGATACTCTCAGCCTATGCAGAGGCTCCTGCAGCATCATGTAGGATTGCCCTGTTGTTTACCCACTCCACAATCGGCAGTGCAGGGTAGAGTAAGAGTGCATGAAAGCTCAAATCCACTAATTCCCTTTTAAAAGGCATAGGTGTTTCTTGCAGATGCTACAGCCATTGTCATTAATCAGCCACAATGATATCAAATACTTTCTCCAGCAAATACCTTTACTTTTATGGCTGTATCTAAGCAGCCAGTCCCTTAAACTGGCTGATTGAATGGCCATAAGAACATGATGGCTTGAGATATTAGTTTTCTTTTCTTGCCTACTCTGTGTACCCGCTCTATGGTATGATTCAAATCAGATGACATGGGAATCACTTTGCCCAACAAATGCACAAAAAAGGCCTAAATTCATTATCTGCAATCATTGTTGACACTCCAATCAAATGCATATTTACACAGAGAGTGTGGTTCTCCAAATCTAGTTTCCCTCATTCCTCTGCAAGGCTACTGCAAGTTTTAGAGTTGGTTCAGCTGGATTTTTGTAGGCACTTTAAGCAAGATTTAATATTGCTTACCTCCGTTTCAAGCAACAAAATACTGAAGATTGCTGTTGCATGTACTTATTTTCTGTATCTGAGACCACAAGTGTGAGTTGCTTAAACAGCAGCAGAAAACACTCTTCAGCTGATGCATACTTACATTTTTAAAGTGAATCTTGCTGCATATTGCTGTGGTACAATGGATCCATCCATTTTTCAGTTGATTTGAGATTATAAATGTGGAGTAATAAAGCAAACACACCTGAGGTAAGCAGGAGAGAACAGACTAATAACAGACTGTCTCCCTCTGGATAACCATGCCCTCCACAGTAGTTGCTTACCTTTAATTTGGTCTGTAAGGCCAATGTATATTTTTTATAAACAGCATGCTTTTAAATATGTACTTTCTGATAAAACAAAACATAAAATGTTTCAGTAGTGATGGGGAAAATTGTTTTTCTTTAATTTACAGAAATTTAAAAATTACAAATTGTTTAATGTTTTGTGACTATATCCATCATAGAGTCTAATTAGAAACTGAGTATTATCTGTGGAAAAAAATACAAGGCTTTCAAACAATGTGACATTTATTTCAAATCTTTGTGTTTTTTTTTTTTTTTTAATTTTGTTCTTTACTTATATTCATGCAGTCTGCAAAGTAATGGGGAGATGAAAATTGTCCAGTTCATAAAGTGTGAAACTGGTTTATGATGTTTTTAAGTCATCGTCATCAGTAGCATCATCATCAACTCCCTATTCCAGACATACTGCATGGGGTTGGGGTCATGTTAACTGTCACCTTCTCTCTATTCATTGCAATTGCCCATGCCTTCTACAACAGTCTTGCCTGACTATCACAAGTCTTTTCTCACACTGTTCATCCATCTCCTTGCAGGATACTCATTTCCTCCTGCCTTCTTCCTGTCTGTCCCAAATCTTCTTCACCAGATTGTCTTCTGCTTTCCTGCACATGTGCCTGAATCACCGTAATCTGTTCTCTGTAACCTTCTCTGCAACTGAAAATACTTGTGCTTCTGCTCTAATGCTCTCATTTCTTTATCTGTCCCACTGTTTGCATCCCACAACTCTTTTCAGGCACTTCATCTTCATCCCCTCTAGCTTCTTTAACTGCTTTACCTTTACTGCCCAGGTTTCTGTACCATACACTTGTATGGTCACACCACTGTTTTACACAGCTTACATTTCAGCTTCTTTGATATTCTTCTGTCATTCACTACCTTTGTCACTCTGTACCACTTGGCTGTAGCCTCTCTGATTATTGACCTTCTTCATCAGACTTCCCTTCTCCCCAACGACTACTCCCAGATATTTGAAGCTGTCAACCTGTTTGACTGTTTTCCCTTCATTCACAATTTCAGCTTCTTCTGATTTCCCCCATTTGCTGCCATTATAACTGTCTTATCTGTACTCAGTTTCATCCGGCATGCCTTCAGTTTTACATTCCATTCCACTAACATTTCCTGGAGTTCTTGTTCAGAGTCTGCCTGTAATGCACCATTATCTGCATACATCAGCTTTGTTGATATATCCCCTCTGACGTTATTGATAGTAGTAGTTCACCAGCATGAACAGCAGTGAGCTCAGAGCTGAACTTTGAAGCATACCCACTTCCACCGGTAACTTCTCTCTGTGAGTCTGACAACTGCTCATACATGTGCCATCAGATCCTTGTACATAGGCTGGATTGATTCCACCAATGTTTCTGGGACTTTGAACCATTGGAGGACTGCTCAAATTAACTTTTTTAGGACCTTGCCATGTTTTCTTCATGTCTAGGAATGTCTAGTTGGAATCTTTCCTCATCTCTAGTTTTATCTCAATTATCTCTCTCAAGGAAAATGTTTGGTTAGATGAGCTGCATCCTGATCTAATTCTGTACTGCTCATCTCCCATCTTGCTTTCTCCTATTCTTTTGTCAAGCACCCTCAGTTTGACAGGAGCTCAATACCTTTATACTGGCCACAGTTGTGAATGTCCCTTTTATTCTTGTTCTCTGGCACTAGAATGCGTATTCCCCAGTCAGCTGGGATGCACCTCTCTCTCACTACTGCTGTGAGTGGCCTCTAGAGCCATTTCTTCCCTAAATCACCTAATATCTTGATCATATTTGCCATGAACTCACCAGAACCTGCTGCTTCCCCTGACTTCATTTTCCTCAGTGCTGTTCTTACTTCCTCTAAAATGGGCTTCTCTTCTTATTTCATCATAGGCTCTGTCTGAGGTAGTACACCTTCTGTGGGATTTTCTTCATTTAGAAGCTGCCGAAATGCCATTCATCTGCCTTTGATGTCCTGTGGGTTGGTGAGCAGGTTGTTGCTGTTGTTTCCTTATGATGGCTGTCTGATGACGATCTTCCTTATCTTTCTGTCTTTGTCTTGCAATCTGATAACATTTCTTTGTGTTGTCTGCTGAGTCACTTTCCAGATGCTGTTGGAGTGCTTCCATTGTTTTCTTCTTTGGTATTGCAATTGCTCTCTTAGCCTCTCTGCTAGTAAACCAGTGTTTTTTTTTTTTTTTTATACTGGTCTGTTTTTTCAAACTCCCACTTTACTTACATTCCTTTCTTTTGATGAGTTCATGGACTTTAGAATTCCATCTCCAGCTTTCTTTGGGAACTTTATTTCCATACCTGGCTCGGTATTATAGACCTCACACATTCTGTTTTCATCAGCTTCTCCTATTTCCTTATCTTCCTGATGTATTAGTGCCAGGAGTATTTCCTTGAATTCTTGTGCTTTCTCTCCAGTCAACTCTCAGGCCTTCAGCTTAGTCTCTAAACACTGTTTGTAGCTGATTGTGGCAGAGTACTTTGCAATCACTGATTCTACCTCAATACCCTCCCTTTACTAGGAGGAGTTTTACTCGACTTGCATGTTGGCCAGTCTTATGACTGCCTCACTTGCACTGTGTATTGGCCACCATAAGGCCATTTATCAGACTGTCTAGAATGGCCTGTCATTATTTATTCCTGTTGTCCAACCCATGTGGACCCAGCTTATCCTCATATGATGTTCTGTGCACCCTGAAATACATATTCAGTTCCTGCGACTGCTACCAGAATGCACTATTTAACACCCTATCACACTCCTGCTGTGACATATAGGCTGAGGTTATGAATACTGTCTTATTCTTGCACTGGGGTCTAATTGCCATGAGACCTTATTAATTCTGATGGAAGCAATCATTATTTCAGGCACCATTTCTAGTCTATACCCACCATGAGTAGTAGTCTTTGGATGCCAAGCTTAGTGGTTTCACTGCACTGCCCTTCCATCTTGTCTCATGGAAACACAGGATAGTCACCCTCCTTCTAACTATTACATCATCCACTTCCAAGATGTGTCCTGTCAGTGAACCTTTAATAAGTGTAGCAATCCTTAGTTCAGTGCAATCATTAGTTCAAGTTGATTGGTTTTATATCCAGCATTCAGTCAACAGATCTATTCCTGGTGACCCAAGTTGGCAAAATGTGCAACAGCCAGTGATTGGTTTATTGACCTAGGGCTGCTGGGCTATATGGGTTTTATGGCAAGCACACACTGGCAAATAATGGGTGGCAATAGGAGTGCTGGGCCCTCAGTCCGCTTATCACTAACAAATAGCCATGCCCAATTTTTGTGACATTAGTCAACAAGATCTGATTACCTAGAACCAGGTTTTTGACTATCAGGTGTCTAGCTCTGATATGGAACACAGTCTGTGATCCATGTTCTCCTATACTGAGGACACTGAGCAGCACAGCTGATGCCCAAAGTTTTTGGGTCTATGCGACTGTATCCCCAGTTGGCACTATCTAGAGTCTGGCTACTGCTGCCCACAGCTCCATTCTTGGATTAGGTTAAGCATGTTTTTGCAAAGTGAAAGTACCACCTTAGAGACACAGGAAGAAGATATAAACTATACATGCACATTGGCCAGAAGTAAGAACTGAATCTTGTACCCTGTGCATTTGAGGTAAAAACCTCCTTGCACCTTCTGCATGGGAGGTGATGACCTTAACTATTATGCTCACAATGTTTGTATAATGTTCTTATCATATTATGCTTGTCTTTCTCTTGAAAAATGTTTAATGGTTTTGCTGTCTTTACTGAATATTACCTGTTTTGACTGTAATACTACCTGTTGATTGTTATACTACCTGTTGGTTGTTATACTACCTGTTGATTGTTATACTACCTGTTGGTTGTTATACTACCTGCTGATTGTTATACTACCTGTTGATTGTTATACTACCTGCTGGTTGTTATACTACCTGTTGATTGTTATACTACCTGCTGATTGTTATACTACCTGTTGATTGTTATACTACCTGCTGGTTGTTATACTACCTGCTGGTTGTTATACTACCTGTCGGTTGTTATACTACCTTCTGATTGTTATACTACCTGTTGGTTGTTATACTACCTGTTGATTGTTATACTACCTGCTGGTTGTTATACTACCTGTTGGTTGTTATACTACCTGTTGATTGTTATACTACCTGCTGGTTGTTATACTACCTGTTGGTTGTTATACTACCTGTTGATTGTTATACTACCTGTTGATTGCAATGCAAATATTTTTCTTGTAATTCTCTATGTAATGTAACTTTGTATTGTGGAGCTTTTCTCCCCGGGCTTCCACTGAAAATGGGCTCTCAAGCCCAGTGGACCTTCCCGGTCACCAAACTGGAATAAATAAATAAATAAATAAATAAATATTCTTTATGTAATTAGAGTTAGTTGGCTTTTTAATAGTCATAGATCTTTTATTTTCTATTTTTTTAGTGATTCAGTTAAGATTTTTATTTTAGTTTCTTCACATGTATGTGGAATATGGTTTTCCATTTGGCTTCATTGGATGATTCTATCCAGTCTCCTAATGGTTTTAATATCCATGCTTCTGAATAAGATTCAGATTGTCTATGTCTTTTTGCTTTTGTTTAGTTAATACATATGGGTAGATTTAATTATATTTAAAGTTTTGAAGAGTATCAACATTTTGATTAAATTTCATCTCTCTTCAAATGAGAAAAATACTTTATACTTTGTGTGATTAATAATAATTATTACATTTTTTATTTTATCATAATCAATTGATGTTAAATCAATAGCATATTTCACTATTGCAGCTTTGTTTCAGATATTGACATATATTTTGGTAAAAATTTGCTAATGGCTTTATGCCCGTAGCAATTAACAATGGTGAGATATTGATTAAGACATAAACACCCTATTTTAATATCAGACTGAAAATGTGTAAATAACTCATTTAAAAACTCTTTAAACTTAGTAAGTAAGCCATAAGTTTTTAATGCTTCTCAGATCAAATACTTTTCTTACTCTAAACATAACCCAAGGTACAACTCTCACTAAAAAGACCCAGCTACCACAATGAGGTATTTTGTGTCTCAGAGACAAACTAGTCATAATGAGAAAAGACTTCATCATGGGGTAATTTGCATGTCTCTGAATCTCCTTACTTACCATGAAGTGCAAATCAATATGTTCCATGACTGGTAACTGTGTTGGCAGCCATATTGCGGAAACAGAAGAACCCACGGTCAGTCACTTTTGCATACACAATCACACACACTCACTCATACCACATAACATACACCTCTTCCTGTTGTCAGAATATCCACAATGTTTCCTTCCCCTGTCCTGTTAATTCATGGATGTTTACCCTTCAGTTATTAATGCCAGACATTTGAGTTGTATACTTCATGTCTTTCTGCAAATGCATTCCAGGTAACAATCTTACATGTTTGGAAGATATGGATAATGTCCTGTACCTCTCCCCCTCATTTAGCATGACATGTTACATGTACTGCATAATAATATGCTTTTAGTAAAGCACATGTTGTACTAAATGAGTACACAGGGCCCTAATATCAAGGGTACACAATTCAAGTCCCTTTTCCTCCTTGTCTGTTATTGATTTATTTTTTTTATGTGCAGTCCTTGGTGTGTTTTATGTGGGAGTTATGGAAATTGTTTGGGTGGTCTTCTGATCAACTGCATATGATACATACATGACAGACCACCTAGCAGTTAATGGATGTTACCATTTACAGTTCACATACCTTCTTCACAGTTCACACAGTAGGGCCTTTACTTCAATGTGTATGCAGTCCGTGACCCCCATTACCACAGTTTGGTTCCTTTAGCCTCTATTGCCAAACCTGTGAGTCTGAGCAAGTCAATTATCCAGGCAATACACATAGTAGACGTATAAAAAAGGTTCATAGAGGTCAATACTCTAGCCCATTTAACAAACAGATTCGTAGGTATATATACTAGACTAACAACCAACAGGGCATTTATTAGCCTAACCATGCATCCTAATTGTATCCTGCAACTTTATATGTCATAGGCATTACTTTAAGGGATATATGTAAGCTAGGGTAAGACTTACAGGCTAAATCTGCCCATTAAAGACATAAGTGCTAGACCCGGGAAGCAGCTCCAACTTCCCATCCACTGGTACACGTTTCTCTTGAATAGGGTTAGGGAAGAGTTCTGCCTCACATGGATGGGAAGTCTGTTCCAGAGAAGGGCAATTCTCTGAGACATATACCCCTTCCTCAAACATGTCTTATTTATGTCACAAGCAAAGTTTAAATCCTTAAACTGAGTAATTCTGATGCTATTCATTTTGTAGATATGCAAAAGATCCATCAGAATGGGATCCAAGGATGCCTTGTATGTCAGGTATTGATCACCTCTCAAAGGTCTGTAGGAAACAAAGTATAGAAATAGGGCGTTGAGGCAATCTGCACAAAACATGTTAAGGCTTGCATTCATTTTATGAGGGCTCTCTGTGGATGTTGCAGTTGATGTAGGCGCTTGATCATGTACATACGAAATTGGTCATTGTACTCAAAGATTCAATAATGGGGCTGATGACGGAGAAATACAATGGAACAATGACTTCCTTGAACCTAGATGCCACTGCCTTGCTTATTTGTTGAGCAAAAACAGCATGATTTCCTAACTACCTTAGACACGTGTTGGTTGAATGACAAGTTACTAGCTATATGCGTACCCAAATTCCTCACTACTGGTTCTACTTTCAGGAATCTGCTATCTCCCAAAGGTACTATTATACATTTCTTGGCTTTAGCACAAGTCATTTGTCTGTGTTAGTCCTTCTTATAGTATATTAGTGTCTTGGAAGATTCTATTTGATTAGTCTTAAAGTGAGTCTGTTGTTGATATAGATTAAAACGCCTCCATCTTTGGTCCCTGCCTGTGCAGCAGCTGGCCTGAATCTATGAAAGGTATTGTAGTCCTGGACTGCCATGCTGCTGTCTGTGGCTTTAAACCATGTCTCAATAACTGCACAAATGTCCACATTCTCCAGGGTGAAGAATACTTGGAGGGTGTAGACATTAACAAGTAAATTAGTATGTGTGTGTGTGTGTGTGTGTGTGTGTGTGTGTGTGTGTGTGTGTGTGTGTGTGTGTGTGTGTGTGTGTGTGTGTGTGTGTGTGTGTGTGTGTGTGTGTGTGTGTGTGTGTGTGTGTGTGTGTGTGTGTGTGCGCATATGTGTTTGTGCATGCGTGCTTGTGTGTGTTTGTGCATGTGTGCGCATGTGTGCATGCGTGTGTGTTACTGTACAAAAAACATAAAAGACACCTGATAAACTTCTCCTTCACCCTACATGTGCTGCTTCACATTCACAAGTAAGAACAATCACACAAATCCTCATCAACACCTACTTACAATGTTCTTCTATTTCATACATGCCACTGTTTCTGTTTCTGTCTGTGTCATCTCCTGAATGTAAAATGTCTTCTGCTTTCATTTTGTATTAAAAAAAAAATACAAGATATACTAACAGGGAAAATTTCGGGTGACCGGACCTTTTCCTGATGGTATATTCTCGGATTTGTAATGCGCACACTGGTTGGGCTGGCCAATCAGGGTGCTTATTTTTGAATGCTAATGGCCAGTCACTGTGGAATATGTATTATTAAATCCAAAAAGGCAGCCTGGAAGTCCGTGAAACTGTTTATTGAAAGCCAAGTACACTAAAGCGCTTTTCGTACGTAAAATGTACGAACTTCTTCAGAGAACCAAATAACTGAAAACACACCCTTTATATAACTTTTACAAGTCAGCTGATGTTACGCCCATTATTCAGTTCTATTTAAAAAAACATCATCAAATAAAAACTTTTGAATTAACTTATTTTTTTAAAAATATCCTATTATTAAAGGATATAATAAGTATATACCTTACATTCAAATACATCAAATATATTCCCAAATTCAAAAGAGAATTTAAGGCAAAAAAACGGCACATCACTAACAACCATAAAAAAATTAAAGATGAAAAAATCCTTATAAAATAGCAGGATTCTACTCTCCCTTATTTCTCTGGAAGTAGCAAACTTCCTTTTGTTAACTAATTAGTATGAAAATAAAAATTGGAAGCATTGAAAGCATTAATATTGTATTACTAATAATTTTTGATAATATTTCCCATAATTTCTACAAAACTTCCACAATATTCAAAAATATTAGAAAAATATAAAAAATATGTTGTTAAAATATATAAAAATCTTACGAAAAGGTTAAATATGAAATA
Source organism: Protopterus annectens (assembly GCF_019279795.1). NCBI lineage: Eukaryota > Metazoa > Chordata > Ceratodontiformes > Protopteridae > Protopterus > Protopterus annectens. The sequence goes on from NC_056741.1 coordinate 99,328,393, forward strand.
TTACTACCTGGTTAAACTCCGTAATTTTAAGATAGGAGAACCAACAAATGGAAATAGTAGAAATTGACTGTCTGCCTAATTATTGTCTTATTAAGAACACACAAGGAGACTTTTCTATATATAACTATTCTTCTATGTTTGTTCCTATAGAACTGGCTAATTTATTAGCTAAGGGTCTTACCTTTGTCCCCTTAAACAATTTGAATGTTACCAATTGTATTGTTGATCTAAAATTATACGTTCGCAAATTGAATTTGGCAATGCTTCTAGGGAACACCTTTCTTGACGGCAAGAGGGAACATAGAATTCCTAGTACCTTTAATCCACCTTTACATAACAATTTATTATTATATGAAAAGGTATGTGAATTGGATCTTAGGAATTTTCATCATATAAGAAATAATAATAGTAGGAAGAGCAATCTAAATATGGAAGAAATGGATTGGCTAAACTACTTACGAGATTCAAAAGTCCGAATAATGAAACCGGACAAAGGTGGGAGCTTGGTCTTCATGGACCAGTTTGATTACACTAATAGGATAGAATCTATGTTATCTTCGAATTCTTATGAACAAGTTTCACTTAATGAATATAATCAAGCCATTAAAAGAGTTAAGGACTATATTAATGATTTATTTATTGAAGGGAAGATAGATTCTGATGAGTATAATTATTTAATTATACCTTCTCCCATTGTACCTATTCTCTTTGGAATACCAAAAATACATAAGAACTTAGAAGACCCCCCCTTTAGACCAATTGTGAGTGGGAAGAATAGTGTGACCTATGCTTGTGCAAAAATGGTAGACAAACTTCTTAATAAATATGTTAAACTTGAACCCACCATTTGTAAAGACTCATGGTCATTTTTAGGTAAGATTAATGAGCTTCCCTTTAATAAAAATGTCAACTTACTAACTATAGATGTTAAGGACCTTTATACCTCGATTCCACAGGATTTAGGTATAGAATGGGTTTCATTAAATCTTCGGAAATTGAATGTTCCATCTTCCGAGATTTGGCTTATAGAGGAATTATTAACAATAGTTCTTGCTCATAATTTTATAGTGTTCAATGACAAATTCTATCACCAAAAGAAAGGGGTAGCCATGGGCTCCCCTTGCGGATCGAGTTTTGCAAATCTGGTTATGAGTTTTTGGGAAAAGGAATATGTCCTTGTTGATACAGAGATTACTTCTAAAATTAAGCTCTACATGAGGTATTTGGATGATATTTTCATTCTATTGGAAGGGAATGCCCAACAAGCAGTACAGCTCATTGACTATTTGAATTCAACCACCCAATTTTTAGAATTTACATTTAATTTTAGTGTAAAATAAATAGCCTATCTTGATGTCCTTCTCACTAGGAATCAGTTCCTTGGGAGTTTTGAATCAAATATTTTTTAGGAAGGCCTCATACTCAAATACCTTTTTGCATTTTACTAGTGCTCATCCTACTTATCAAAATAAATCAGTGGTCAAAAGCCAGGCTGTCAGAGCAGAAAGAATGATTAGTAACACTGAAGACTTTTTGGATGAATGTAAGAATCTAAAAGATATGTTCTTAAACAGAGCATACCCAAATAATTTTCTAGACAACATTTTTGATGAGGTCAAAATTAAAAGGAATAACGGGTTTTATAAACCGATACTGTTGAAAGTAATTTCTAATATTACCCTCCCGACTAGCCCCAACTTACAGATTTCATCTCCTATTGATGAGGAAAATGTTAAGTTACCTTTTGAATATAGTCTTACCCTTACCTACTGCTCCGATTTTTCTTTATTAAAGAATATTTTTTTGAAAAATTGGAGCATTTTAAAGGAAAATAAGGACCTGGTATCTAGGTTGGGCACTATGCCTAAAATTACAGTGAGGCATGACTTGAATTTTAAACAACTTTTGGATAGTATTAATAACAGATCCAACTTGACCATGGGCCAAAAGAAAATGTCTACGTGTGGTAGTTGTCCTTACTGTAAGTTTATTATTGTAGGGAACTCTATTAACATACATGAATTTGTCTTAAAAAGTAAATTTAAGAACAATTGTAATTCCAAGATGGTTGTATATGTGGCTAAGTGCCAGTTATGCCCATGTTTTTATGTGGGAAAAACCATACGAAGGCTTAGGGATAGGATATATGAGCATGTTTATAATATTAAAAAAGGATCCCTTGATAACGCTCTTGCTAGACATATTGCAGAATATCCTGTACATAACTTTAAATTTTGGATTTTAGACCAATTGCTACCTAATATTAGAGGAGGACCAATTGAATTGCAATTAGAGCATCTGGAATTATTATGGCAAATTAAATTGTTTTCTTATTGCTTACCTGGTTTGAACGACATTTGATCTATTATGCCTATCTTAAAATTACGGAGTTTAACCAGGTAGTAATATTTCATATTTCACATTTTCGTAAGATTTTTATATATTTTAACAACATATTTTTTATATTTTTCTAATATTTTTGAATATTGTGGAAGTTTTGTAGAAATTATGGGAAATATTATCAAAAATTATTAGTAATACAATATTAATGCTTTCAATGCTTCCAATTTTTATTTTCATACTAATTAGTTAACAAAAGGAAGTTTGCTACTTCCAGAGAAATAAGGAGAGTAGAATCCTGCTATTTTATAAGGATTTTTTCATCTTTAATTTTTTATGGTTGTTAGTGATGTGCTGGTTTTTTGCCTTAAATTCTCTTTTGAATTTGGGAATATATTTGATGTATTTGAATGTAAGGTATATACTTATTATATCCTTTAATAATAGGATATTTTTAAAAAAATAAGTTAATTCAAAAGTTTTTATTTGATGATTTTTTTTAAATAGAACTGAATAATGGGCGTAACATCAGCTGACTTGTAAAAGTTATATAAACGGTGTGTTTTCAGTTATTTGGTTCTCTGAAGAAGTTCGTACATTTTACGTACGAAAAGCGCTTTAGTGTACTTGGCTTTCAATAAACAGTTTCACGGACTTCCAGGCTGCCTTTTTGGATTTACTAGTTTTGATTTTTGTTTTTTGGTAGCAGAATATGTATTATTGTCATATTGTGTATTATTATAACACATAATGATGTAGTAACCATGAGTGTATGAGTGTAGTAAGTAATTATGTATTATTTCCATGTTATGTATTAGTGAAACACATAATGATGTAGTAAATGGGAATGTATGAGTGTAATAGGTAATTATGTATTATTATAGCAATAACCGATGATGTCAGTGTGCTATATTGAAGATTTAACCATGGTTGGTGTGGTTTAATCACAAGGGCGAAACCCGAGTGATTAAATTAAGCCAACCGTGGGTAAATTTCAATATACCACAACCACAGAGTCGGTTATTGCTATTATACAATGACATTATTTAAGAAAAAAATACTTACTTTTCTTAAATAATGACTTTGTATAACGGCACATTACTGTTCTTCTGAGGTTGGTGGTATATTGCGGCCTAGTTTTGATGTACTGCACATGTGTATGGGACTTGTGCTCCAATGCTTACGCAGTACATCAGGGCTGTGAAGAGGTAGCAACAGTGAAAGGAAGATCTACATTTCTTCTTCTTCTTTGTTATAATCAATAAAAAAAAAGAAGAGTCCGAGAGACGTTTTATGTTAGGGAGAGTCGGGACAGACAGGTAAGTTTTTTAAGTTTTGTAGAATGTACCTGAGTATCCTTTTATTTCTGTCTGTGCCATCTCCTGAACATAAAATGTCTCCTGTTTTCGTTTTGTATTAAAAAAAAAGTGAAATAAAATACTAGATATACTAACAGGAAAAAGTCTGGGTGACTATTCATCTGTATCTTGTAAATGTTATTGTTTTCTTCCTCTTGAATGCTCAAACAATTATTGTTTTTTTTTCCCCTCATTATTATATACTCAAATGATCTATTACGTTATGTACGCATGTTCTCTGTCTATATCTTTTGAAGTTTTTCTCCCTGGGCCTTCACTGAAAAGGGATGTTCTACCCAATCAGACTTTCTGAGTCAACAAAAGCAATAAATATGTAAGTGAATATTTAAATTCATTATTTTTACCATATCTTAAATAAGTATAAGTTTATGTATAATATCTGCATTACTACATATGTTATTCATATAAGTTCATTTCTGATTTTACTGCCTATATTCATACATTCGAAAGCTACATATATGCAGTCTTATTCAATTGAATAAGGCTTATTGTAATGACTGTTTCCAACTCCTTCTAGTCCCTCAGCTTCCTAATTTTGGACAAATTGTAAAATGGAAATTGCATTTTCCTTTATTAGTTTTATTCCCCTCACTAGTCTAGCTCTACTATTTTGTCTCCATTCATACATATACCTGCAAATATAAAATCTCTTCCAGTCGATCATGATTTTCCTCCCCTACCCCAAGAATCTCTACAATCTGTTTTCTACCCTTTGATTTTTATACTCTAGTAGAAATCCACTATGCAATTCCAGGTTATTTTTAGCTTATATAGGTATTTTTTTATTATTATTATTTGGGTTATTGTGAAGCACTGAGTTATAAAATCTATATATCACATGTCTTTTCCAGGATACCTAGGCCATGCTGTCATCATGGTGAGCTGTTTTAATGTTCAAATTTACCATATATTGCTATGCACTTCTGCACTTTTACAGATGTCAGTAAATTTGTGACTGAATTTTTTTTTTTACTTTTTAAACATTATTTCTAAAAATAATATTTAAGACACAGGCAACCATGAATCATTAGAAAATAAAACAATCAATATTAATGTTTTTCCATTTACAGGCATTGGGCATTATGTTTTCCTTCTTTTTAATAACTGTCTTTCAGTTCAGCATTTCATAAATCACTCAAATCCTGCTTTCACTTAAATCTTACTGCTTCTGATCATTATTTTGCACATATTATTCCTGCAAATTCCATTTATATCTATTTGTTTGTTCCCTTTTCTAAAGATCTGTCTTCCAGTTCTTTTATGATTTCCATTTTTTAGTATTCTTGAAACTGATGTGAATAACCATTGTTGTTGAAGTTACTTACATGCATTATTTGCATATCTCATACTTAAGATGTTTCTTTTCATAATATTAAACTATTTTTCAAGATAACTGAAGACATTAAACTTAAGCACTATGTCTATACATTAATATGAACTGGCTTACCTCATAAGTTTTTATTTTGTTATTTTCTTATTTTCCTTTGAGACACTTGGAAAACTTTCATTAAAGGTGTAAGATTTTATTGTAATTTTTTATGCAAATTCAATTTTTATTCTTTTTCTTAAGTAGTAAGATATTTAAAATAGAGAATATATAGAAAAAAAGATGTCCTGAATGATTTTTTTTTCTTTTTCTCAGTTCTTAATCCTATTATGCTGTAGACGTTTGATTTCTTGCAAGTTGTGATTTTCCAGTTTTTCTTTCCTTGTCACAATATCTCATTACTGCAAAATAAGACCAGTATTCAAAACAGGTGTACTACTGGTGATTGCATGTTGCTAGCTCATGGCAATTACTTTCTCTGACACTTGCTGGAAAAAAGCAAGTGCTTGAACTCCCACTAACCCAATCCCTATTTCTACATAGCCTTTCTAATACCAAATTCTATAAAACTATTTAGCCCTACCAGAACCTAAATTCTAAGCTTAAATCTTCAATCCAGTTCCCAAACTGAGCCTTTGGTTCAGTACTCTAAACCTCTAGTCTACCTTATTAACTCTAAAGTCCTCTGTTACCCCTTAACATAAAACTCCACCCTTCCCAAGCATAAATTTCCTGATTGCTCCCAAACCCTAAAACTCATTTCCTGCCTTTTCCTAATATCCCTTTTCAGTTCCCTACCCTAAAATATCTCTCCTTCTCTCCATGGCTGCTTGCCTGAAAACATATTTTAGTTCAAGCATGAACAGCAACCTGCTTGATCTACTCGACATTCTAGTACCTGGCTTCAGGACAATCACTTTTTGAGTGCCTGGGATTTCAGTACCTGTAGTACTCCTTCTATATTCCCATTGTTTGGAATAAAGTTATTGTTATGTAAAAGAGAGGCTGCTTCATCTAGGAAATCAAAATTTATGTACCAGGAGAAAGAAAATATTTTAGTCTTTGCTAGACACAGGGAATTCAATAAACTCTGTGTAAACTTATCATGACGTCTGCACAGAGTTCACTTGTTTGTGCAGTGAACAGCAGTGCTAATTGCATATTCATGCTGTGCACAGTGGTGAAACATAAATAAGTGCAGTGTTGTGGCTAGCAACACTGTTGCTGGCCAGCAGCAAACTTGTAAACCTGTTCACCTGCGGACAAACTAGGTGTGTGAGTTTGTGTGAGGTGTCATGATGATTACCAAGGTTATTAATAAGGAATTGTACAGAGTTACAAAACATTACATGAAAGTGTATACAGTGCAGAGTATTGGGGAAACCTGTATCAGGCATACTGAACAAAACTGTGTAAATTATCACTAAGAGTACATAGACTACATTATAAATAAACAGTTAGGGAAAGTGTTGTGTGATGACCAGGGAAACACATATGAACTGTAGGAATAAACACAAGGAAAAAAAAAGGGCAGGTGAAATATATTCATGTACTGCAGATAAGGGCATGTCAATGAAGAGAGTGGTAGTATGAACTCTAATCACATATTGACATGATATATTATGGACTGCAGAGTAAATGTATATGTAGATTGTACTGGCACCCAAGATGATGCCATAATTTAAACAAGAAATGATTCACATCAACAATTGGCTTAGCCTCTGGTATCAATCCCTGTGGAACCAGAATCTCTTACCCTGAAATGAGATGGTTGACAGGTCACACTGCTTTACCAGAATTGGTCTGTTCCCATGTCTTCTAGGCTGTCAGATACTGGCAAAGATACTTGTCACAGATAAAATAATTCTAATATAATAAAATCCACTGGAGGCATACTCAAGGTTCTGCTGCTTAATGTTTGGAGACTAAACATGATGCTGTACTGGAGGAAATTGCCAAGATGCTAAATGATAGAGTTTGCAAAAACTGCCCCCCAGACCCACAGGCCATACTCTGAAGCATACCTGGCAACAGTCCTCTGCCAAGTATCTGTAGAGATCAGGTCATATCTGTGCTGTCCAAGGCTAAAAACATGGCCTCACAGTTACCAGATAACATCCCAGGCTGTTTACTATGCAATCAATTGACAGCCCCACCCCTAAGCTCTTAGGCAGTGTTGGGAGACCTGGAAACACAGGTATTTAAGCAATCTGAACTTCAGCCGACAAGTTTTTACAGTGGTAAGGAAAGCCTTCTACACCATACAGCTCATATGTAAGAGCATTGCATTCAGGTCTGCAGATGTTGTAACACCAATGTACTCGGCCCTCAGCAGAACATTAAAAGAGTACAATGCTCCCTTTTGCATGTACCTCACCAGACACCTGCAGCAGCCAGAAAGACCACAGGGGTTTATCAACCAGAAAGTACGTGGCCTGAAGAACAACCCAAGACATACATGAATAGACTGAAAACCCTGTCACTGTACTCTGTATCAAATTGAATTCTGAGAGGTGACTTTTGCCTGGCCTACAGGGCAGGCTCTGAGTGTCTATATCAGAATTGTGAAAGCTGTCTTTCATGAATACATGTTCATTGATACATGAATGTTAAAGAACGAGAACAGTGAATGACAACAACAGCAAAACTGAGAATGCCAAATGGATTTTCTTGGCCAGCAGGGTGATCATGGGGATGAGGAAATGAATCCTTTTCCCCACTGTAGTGTGGTCTCGGAGTTGGTATATTTAAGTAGAGGGGGTGCAGGGGGGCTTACCCCCCTGCAAAAATGTTTGAAAAAGTGTTTTAGGTAAGGTTTGTTCAGTTAGGGTTACCTTACCTGTATGGCGCTGTTACTTCCAGGAATGTGTTTGACATTCTTATTTTCGCTGTTGTTGTCCTTCGCTCTTCTCGTTCTTTGATATTTATGTGTCGATGAGCATGTGTTCACGAAAGACAGCTTTTGAGATTCTAATATAGACCTGGCTCTGACACTGCATTGATAGAAATGCTGCACATCAGCAAATCTAATGGCAATCTAAACTTACAAATCATGACAAGCAGAACTGCTCACTAACCGTTTTCAAGTTCAACCTAAACAAATGGATGGGAGACAGCAAGTTCACCCAAGGTGTTGAACCCATGTCTCTCATGAACAGGTTCAGTCAGTGTCGACCGAGTGTTTACTCTGCAAATTATGTCCACCTAATAAGGACAATTGGTGTACATGTGAAGAACATGTCTAGGCTTATAAGGGCTGTAGGACTGATAGCCTAGTAACCGCCTATTAAACTAAGAACCTATGTCAACAGTTCTCATGGGGCATATTAGTACAGCTGTTACAGATGGAGCATGTAATGTTATGGCAGCAATAGCCATTAATACATTAGCTGAAATCACAGACTGTAATACCCTCTTGCAGCCATACTGTACATCCACACCTCAATATAGCATATGCCATTGACAGCAACATTGACATGTCAGATGATCATAAAGTCATAGAACACTATTAGTCCGATGACCAAGATCACGTGAAACTATAGACATTATTAGAAAATGAAAGTAATAATGCCTATATGTATATCATGGAAGATAGTAAAACTTTGATGCAGTTCTGTATAACTGTTGGATTGCATTACATTTTGCCACTGTCCATATGTGACATGGGCTCCACAGCATGACAGATTTAGCAATAAGATATGCAGTAGACTGGGGATTTCATCCATAGTTTCATGGAAGAACTCTGCTTCATGATGTGTGTATTGCATCACTCCCTTTTTTCATTTCTCAAAATCTTTTGGGTTTCTAATACTGTGGTAGGAATGGACCCCATTCCTAAGTCAAAGTATGATTAAAGTTCATGAAATTCGTATTGTTTCACTCTTTGACATCCCCTGCAGGAAGGATGTCATGTGGCCAGATGACAAAGGAGGATGTCTGGGACTATGTGAATGGCAGAGGTATTCCAAAGATCACACAATGACCATAATGCCATAAAGTACCAACAACCAAACAGACAACAGTATACTGGGCCTGATATGAACATCACACATGTGTAGGCATGGAATATGAATGCCATGCAATGTTACAGTAGCAACACCACATATCTCTGACTATAGCACTGTAACATTGTAGTATATTGAGTGTGACAGTATCATTGTATGCCGAGGAGAACATATGAACACTGCAGGGCATGGATGTGGAGTCACATCCCTGTGTAAAATTGTCTGATAAGTGATACATGTATGTATAGACACACAAGTAGCTTGCTCTCAGAGTAGAACACCTATATGTGTAGTGAAACTACATTGCAAACACAGTAGTTAATGTTATTGCCACAACACATGTTTCCCTTGCATACTGTAACGGTGCATGTTACACCATATGGCATATAGTTATTTGCATGCTACAGCATGATGTTTTGAAATGTGTTGGAAAAAGCTGTGGAGTCATATCATTTTAAAACTACCTATTTGCACAGCACAGTACTTAACAAAAGCTTCAAAGCACAAGTTCAGCTTTTAGAATGTCAGAGAATTTTTTTATAGCTGATGACATCAGCATTTTGTTGGGAGTGAAAGATGGTAATAGCATATCCCACATGCTGGTTAAAGTGTTGTCTCTAATGTCACACAGACAGACACACACACACACACACACACACACACACACACACACACACACACACACACACACACACACACCAGTCACCAGTTGTCTACAGTGTAAAAAGACCACCTACCTAAGTACACTGACTAGAGACTTACATATTTAACACAAGTGCCACAGCACAAGTCTGACTTGAAGAGTGTTAAATAACAATTTACAGCTGGCATCATTGGCAGTCTCTGGTGAGAGGAAGATGGTAATAGCAGTATTACACATGGGTGTGTAAAATGCTCTCTCTAATGCCAAGCAAGTGTATGCACATACACACACACATGCACACACCACATCAATTGACTGCGGTGAGAACAGAAACCCTACCTAAGTAGACCAACTAGAGACTTTCATATTTCTATATTTAATGCAAGCTTCACAGCACAAGTCTGACTTGGAGAGTGTCAGACAACACTTTATAGATGATGACATTAATAGAGTCTGGAGAGAGGAAGATGGTAATATCAGTATTCAACACACACACACACACACACACACACACACACACACACACACACACACACACACACACACATACACATTGATTGCTGTGAAAAGAGAACCCATGACTATGTATATAGACTAGAGAACTCAGAAGTTAATGCAAGCACCATGACACAAGTGTGAGTTTTGCAAGGCCGGAGGACAATTTATAGTGGACAACATCATCATTGGATGCTGGAGAGAAGACTATGAGAGGCCTGTCTGAAAGGAATGTGTAGGTATGTCCAAATGTCAAAATACTGGAAGTCTATGTGATTGAATTGATGACTGCAGGATGCACAATTGTGCTCTTCTGATTACACAAACACACAGACAGACATCAGTTGACTGGAGTGATATTAGAACACCTATTGAAATAAGTACATGGACTAGCAAACTCAATAGTTAATGAAAGGTCTGTGACAAAAGTGTGAGCTTTGCATGGCTTCATGACAATTTATAGTAGATGACATCATCATTGGATGCTGGTGAGAAGACAATGAGAGGCATGTCTGAAAGGGATATATAGGCATGTCCAACTGTCAAGATATTGAAGTTCAGCATTATCCCAGATTGATGTGTGTGTGCAAAGTGTACTATTTTCTTTGGAGTTTCCATTGTGCGTGTATACTTTATAAAGTTGTGTATGCTATGCAAGAAAGCATTTATTTATTTTTGTGGTTTACTTCATATCTTTGTGAACAAGTACTGATTTTGCAGTGTATAGTGGGGAGGTAAGAGATAGCTGCAGTTTAAATATTTTTTTCTTAAAAAGTGCCTTCCCTTTGTTTGTGTTTTTCCATGGACTTTGATGGCAGGAAGTCTATATACAATACACAAGAGTAATACATGCTCATGTGCACTTTTCACAGCACACAGCTGAGCAGCGGATTTGCACAGTCAATTGAAAAGGGTTTGCGCATGTTTGGTAAACATTTCTGCTGTGTTCTCTGTTTGGGCATAGTTAAGTGGTGAGCAAACGTAAGCCTCATTGCTACAATTATGGGAGTCCTGAGTGCTGAATGTATAGAATGCTGAGGGTATAGAACACATGTGCTGCTTAGCTGACTCTGTAGCACCAGGTGTTATTGCACTGACACATTTATTTTGGAGCCCAGGTGATACAGGGTTTGCAAGTAGGTGTCTCTCATAGTTTTAAATATGTATTGATAATGCAATGAAATGATTCTTTATTCTACAGCCAGTGTGTATATTACCTTAGCACAGCTTGTTTAAGTGGCATTATACAGTATAGCAGCACCACTGGTACAAAATGCCAAACTCCTCGCAAACATACAGGCCAAAAAGTGAAGGGCTCCATTGTTTTTTTTTTTTTTTTTGTACTTACTGTTGTGTGTATGATTCTATGTTTTGACTAGATTAAAGGTGTTAAAATGGGGAAGATAGGAACATGGTGAAATGCGGGCAAGCAGGGGTAAGAATAAAGGGAAAGCAATACAGGAATGTGCAAGAGGAGGTAGGAAAGAAACATAGCTATCCACTTCTTCAACATTGTCAAATGAAAATATGTTTTATTTTATTTTATTTTTTATTTTGTATTATTTTACATTTGTTGACCGGGCTATTTTATTTTATATTATTTTACATTTGTTGACTGGGCAAGTCCAACTGGATATATGTCCATTTTCAGTGGAGGCCCGGGGAGAAAAGCTCCAACAAACAAACAAAAAACACACTATCATATATAATATGAAACATTTACAAATACAGTTAAAAGTGCAAATAATCATCCTATACATTGCATTTTGTTACATTTCTTTAAACAGAATCATGATATATTTCAGCTATGGTTAGCCATGCAAATAGTTTGCTAACAATATAGTATAAGAGAATACTTTCATTTTATTTGATTTAAAAAAGTAACTAGGTTATACACTCTCTTAGAAGTTAACAGAAAAGTAACTAGTTTGTACAGTAATGGCAATAATGCCTTGAGAAATTAGGGGTAGTTAGTCTGGATTAGAACAAGGGCATAACCACTGTGATTTAAGGTATGGCTTAAATTTGCTTTTAAATAATGCTGTAGTGGTAATGGTGGATAGGTCTTTTGGGAGGGAGTTCCAGGTTTTCTCCACTGTATTGGCGAACAAGGAGTCACCAGCCAAGTTGTTAGCTTTGCCTATATGTACAAGTAGTTTATTTGCTGAGTGTAGGGTCTTGAGGTTGTTATAGGGGGTGATTAGGTTAGCAAGTATTGGTGTGTTAGTTGGTTGGTATAGGATCTTTTGGGCAACTGTTGACTGGTTGGATAGTATTGTATTTAGCAGTTCTAGCCATCCTAGCTGTTTAAGATTATCACAATGGTGGGCTCTGAAGGAAGATCCAGTTGGAAATCTGGCAATATTATTATAGGATATTGCAAGCTTGTTGATGTTGTTTTTACATAGTTTTGTATATATATATATATATATATATATATATATATATATATATATATATGTGAGGTATAAAGTAGGGTAGAGATTAAGTGGGTACAGCAATGGTGGTCCTGGCTAGTGGTGACAAAATGGATTTAATCCTATATAGGTATCCTAGTTTTTTGTTGACTGTTTTTTATAGTACTATTAATATGGGAATCAAAGGTAAGGTTGTTGTCAATAAGAACCCCAAGAAGTTTAGTAGTACAATCAGGTGATATAATAATGTCATTGCTTGATGTGACAGTAAAAGTAAGTGGATAGGCCCAATAGTAGCAGTTTTGTTTTTTGGAATTCAGAATGAGGCATCGATGTAGAAGCCAATTTTCGACTATATTAAACACATTTTGGGTTATGGACTGTAAGACAAATGGTGAGGTGGCAGAGCATATTAGCATGGAATCGTCTGCATACTGGATACAAGTGGCTTGAGGTATAACAGAGTATAGGTCTTTTATAAAAATAGAGAATAGGAGAGGGCCTAATATGGAGCCTTGAGGGACCCCAAGGGCAATTGGGAGGTGGGAGGATAGGTTGTTCTCCCATAGGACAAACTGCTGCCTGTTGTCTAAGTATGATTGGAACCATTCAATAGCTAGTGTGTCTAGAGACAGGTTTTTGGGTATATTAATGAGTAAGTGGTGATTAATCATGTCGAAGGCTTTTGAAAGATCAATAAATAGGGCTGAGGATAATGTATCTTAGTTACTATTCTTATTAATACAATCTGTGACTGATAAAAGAGCAGAGGTGGTGCTATGAAATCACCTAAAACCATGTTGGCAGTTGGCTAGTAAATTGTTTTCTATTAGGTGGTTTAACAGCTGTTTATGAATGCATTTCTCCATGATCTTAGCCAGTGGTGATAATATGGCTATTGGTCTATAATATGATAATTCATTCAAGTTGCCTCCCTTATGCAAGGGGATAATGTGAGATATTTTCCAGAGTGATGGGATAATTCCTTCTGTAATAGGTCTGTTAATCAGGATGGATACTGGGAAGGCTATGGCTTTTGCAGCTTTTTGCAGGTATTCTGCAGGTAATAGGTCCGCAGAAAGGGTGGTAGTTTTAAGCTTATGTAAGAGTGTACAGACAAGGGATGTAGGAACAGGTAAAAAATGAAATGAAGGGGGTGCATTGGTGATGGAAGTGGTTGATGATGATGTATCAGGGGATAGCTGATTAGCAAGAGATTGAATAGTCTCTGTGAAAAAAGTGTTAAAGGTATTGGCTACTTGAGTAGGGTTATTGTGATCAGAGCCTAAAGGGATGGGTGTGACTGAATGATCAGGGTATAAGAGTTTATTAATGCCTGACCAGAATCTTTGTGGCTTAGTTTGGTGTGTTTGTTGGAGCTCAAAGTAAAGATTTTTTTATCTAACAATATGGCTTTTTTTGTTTCATTTATAAGCTGTCTAAACTTTAATTGATCAATAGGGTTTTTAGTTGAATGCCAACTTGCAAATAATTTGTTACTAAGGAGGAGTTTTTGTTTGGTAGTTTTTGAGAGCCATGGGGTTGGTGTAGTCTTGGCTATAATTGCATGTGTTGGGGTGTGGTTGTCTAAAATAGTTAAGAATTTTGAATTAAAGTATTGTACTGCTTCATCTAGAGGTAGTTTTTTTTAGGGGTGACCAATCACATGCCAAGAGTTCATTTTGAGAGCTATCGGGGTTAAAATTCATTTTGGTCCTTATTGTTCTGTAGGATGTTTTGTTTGGAATGTCACTTTTATATCTGATTATAAATGTCAGTGAGTGGTCACTTACATCTTCAGGGAGAGTTCCTACTTTGTAAGTTTGGTGGTGACTGCTTATAAGAATCCAATCTAAGTTGCTTTCCTTGCCATTAAGTTTATTGGTCCTAGTAGGGGATGTAATGGTTTGGGTAAAACCATATAGGTTAATATGAGTATTTGGCTGTTCTGAGGAATATGTACAAATTATTAGCTGAATTTGGACTGTCAGTTCAACAAAAAGGGGTGACAACAACACAATCATGCTGTATAGTCAGTTGGACAAAATCAACTGTGTCAAGAAGAGATGTGTGCAAAGTGAAGAGCTATGTATGAGACTATTCTTTTTTTTTTTTTTTTTTTTGTGGGGCAGGTGCCCGTTTTTTCTTTAATTTAGTAAGAGAGGAATGTTGGATAAGGGACGTAGGTATTCTGGGTCAGGTAAGTAGGGTAGGTAAGGAAACATATGCAAACAAACAGGACAAACAAGACATGACCCAGGGATGGTGACTGACGCAGAGGTTGGGGGGACACCATGACTGGGATTAGGGAGGGGATAATGCAGGCTCATGCCTGCCAAACATTGGGACAGTGACAATCTACTCCTCAACCACAGGGCTGTCATCACTGTCTCCTTAATCCACTGACTGCTTTACAGTGCTTGAAGTCTCCTACTATGGACCATGAGAGACAGCAGCCTCTCTATTAGGTATAGGCATGCACCAATGGTGCTGTGCAAGACCCTACACACCAACTCTGGCTTCTTCTGGTGGGTGAAAATATTACCACCTCTGCCAGTACTCCCAAGGGTACCACAGTGCTAGCTGGTGAGGTACTGCTACCTGAGGGTGCAGGTACTGCAGGGGTAGCAGAGGCAGTATTACCAGGTTGGTTCCCAGATGTTCTGAGTGTCAGTGCTGGAGCAGGTGGAATGGAGGCAGGCTGAGCCACTGGAAGTTAGCCTACCACCTTGTTCTATAAAGCATATTGTGATTTGTCAGACATGGATAACATAGAAACATTTTGACAACACATAGCAGAATAAAAAAGAGTTACGAGATGGGGTGAGAGATAACATTAATGACATACAATGCATTATTTCTAGTTTTCCAGGTATAAATGAGTGTACCTCTCTAGCTCCTGTTTTAAGATTAAATCATTGCAAATTGTGAGTTCATAGTTTCCTTATGATAATTTGGCTAATTAAATGCATGTGATTAAAGGGGTGGGGTGAATGGTATATATGTAGTTTTGAAGAGATTGTTATTCAGTTCAGTTATTCAGTTCTGAAGTTATTGGTATAGAACGAAAGTTTTAACTGAATTTTTAGTGTTTTTATTACTTTAATAAACTTGTGAAGAATGCAATATTTACCTGGTCGCTTTGTTGTTCCAGTTTAATTTGTGTGGATATTTGGGGTTTGTAGACATTTAATTGTTATACAATGCATTATCACAATAATAACAGTATTTTATCTGAACCTTTACAAGTAACTATACTTCTTATCAACTATTAACTATAATTACAGGCTGTTTAAATTAATCTTTGCAATGTGCAATTAATGCACATATATTTGGTCCAATTACAGAAATTAGGTTAACAGCAGGGCATTTATGACACTTGTGTAGTAATTAATCTATGCATTTTAAATGTTAAAGAATGTGTGTATTAATTTTATATTTACTACTTGTGGTATTTGAACCCACAACATCTGACTACAATCTTGATTGCTGCTGTTGGGTTGTACTACAGACTGAAGCATGCATGCTTGTTTTTACAGTTAGAATATGCACACTTACTTTGCTAAAACTGCAAAGAAAACAAAAGTTTTACTTAAAATGCTACAGTAATACTTCTTTTGTGGTACATAAATACCCCTTGCTTCCCGCAGTCTCTCAGTACACTCAGCATGGGCCTGCTTATTCACAGAGATCTCTTCATTAGCTATGGAAGAATGAGAAGAGAACAAGAGAAGAGCATTACGCATACCAGTCTGGTCTATATGTAGCTATCTACTATAAATTCTCTTTATTTATTTTGTTTACTGGGAAAGTCTAACCTAGAACAAAGCCAATTTTCAGTATAGGCCTGGGAAGAAATGTTCCAGATGCATGTCTTTATAACGTGGGAGGAAACTGGAGCACCGGGAAACCCACACAAATGCAGGGAGGACATGCAGACTCCACACAGAAGGCACCCCAGCCATGAATCAAACCAGAAAACCTCTTGCTGTGTGGCAACAATGCAACTGTTGCATCACTATGCTGTCCAGTATTAGTATATTTACACAATTATGGGATGTTTCCAGTCCTGAACTCATCCACCCACTGGTCAAATGTATCCCTCTTTTGCCTTTTTAGGTCATTAAAATGATGCCTACACTGTTCAGCAGTGTGTGTTATACCAGTCACACTGCAGACAGCCTTGGCCAGACTTGTACTTGGAGCCTGTATAATCCACTTGCAAAAGCCTTTAGCTTTGTCGCTTTACAAGAAGTCCAGTAAAGATCCTGGACTCTTTAACACCCCAACTCTGCCCCCTAAATTAGGCACCTTCCCTTCTACCACCAGACACATCTAACTAGAGATAACTGCAATAGCTAAGAATAGTTTCCCCAAAATGCATTTTATCACATTTACTGAACTATGTCTGTTAAGCAGACAGCAGCAGTGCCAGGCAGAGAAGAAATCAGTTTTTGAATCTGGAAAGTTAAGTTGACACAGCATTCTTTTGAGAGTTGTTTGCTGCTGTAACTGATAGATGATTTATCTTTGCAGACATGTACTGGTGGCATAGATCTTATGACCTGTCACATTTATTGTGTAGCTTTACACACTGATAAAATTAATTTTTGTTATGTGGGATTCAAACCTTTGCATAACAGACAAAATGCTTACTTTCACAGTGGTGATTTATCATCCTTGCCACAGACTAAGTGCTTTTCAGACATATTCAGGAATTACTTATAAATAAACATGACAGATTGAGGGGGGTTATCCATGTATGCGTGTGACCTGACAAGATCCTGGAGTTTACACATTAATGTGCATATAGCGTTTATTGAAGTCTGAAGCCCAACCAAGCCCAGATACCGCAATTTTAATTACAGAAACATAGTAGTCATTATACCATCTGTCATACATATAATTCATATTAACTCTACTGCTATACATACTTATTCTTATTTTATTTATAAATATATTTAACCTTTTTAATGTGGCAATTAATATAAAGCTAAATGGAGCAACAGTAAAAACATTTGGAATTTCCTATATTAGGACCATGGACCACTTACATTATAGCCCTAAACTTACACCTGCTGCCACAGGAATAGTCACAGAACAGATGGATATTTCGCTCAGTCATTATCAGCTTCTGTGTGTTAACTGACGTGTACCTCTACTTAACTTCTTTGCATGATGCCCAACAAAACTGATAGAATATATCCATTTAGAAATGATTGACTCTCTGCTTCTTATCTGCAGGTGTTCTGGAAGGTTGTCTACTTCTGTTGAACACTGTTTAGCATGTTTGCACAATATAAAGCAAAAAATGCAACAATGTATCCTTTCTGAAATAGAGGAAGTCTGTATCTTGCCTGCAAACATTCTGTCTGCTTCATGTGTGGGCCATTAGTCCAGGTTTGTGCAATGGCAAGCATGAAATGTGAGAAGCAAAGTTAAACTTGTTTTAGCTTTGTGAACAGTGTTTCTTAGCTTTCAACCTTAAATATGGGACTTCAGCCATGATCGACAGATAGCATATGCTGTGTGAATCAATGTTTTTTCTAGATGTGCTACACACAGATGAGTCAAAAGTATAGTTGATATATTGGTTATCATAGAAATACATTCCATGACATTATATTGTATTTCTCTGTTTCCCCTGTTTTCACTAAAAAGCACATTGTGCAAACACTGGTATTAAAAAATATATGAAATGAACACTACAAAATAAATGTTGAGGCACATGAAAGATTTTGCACAAGTTTGGATATGAACTATCACCCCAATAAACCTTCAAAATACAATAAGGGTATCTTATCCCTCTTTGCTACAGAAACAGCTTTGCAGCAGATGATGAAAACCATTGTGTATACAGGCAAGTGCAAAATCATCCACTGTATTAACACATATAACACGTATACACTTCTGACTTGTTTGTACATGCATTTATTTCAGATGTAATGCAATGAGTGATCACACAAACATTTATGACTATTACTTGCAGAAATGCAGTTCTTTCTTATCCTTGTATGGTGTTCATAGGTTCATAGGTAGGTGCTAGGTACTAGGCTATTGGCCCAAGGGTGTAAGTAAGCCTAGCCAACAAGGCTTCCTGGCTTACGCCACCCAAGAAAGTTATTTTCCTGTGCCACTGTTGAGCAGAGCCACAGAAGTGATCCCCGGGGTGTATTTCCTATTTCCCATTCACTCATCAAGATTTTTCTTGAAGAGTGTTAATGAGGAACTTTGCTTGACATATATGGGTAGCTTGTTCCAGAGTATGGGAAGTCTCTGGGACAGGATACTATCCCTCCAGCATGTTCTGTTTATTGTGGTGACAAGGTTAGGTCCCTAGAGCGTGTAGCTCGGAGGGATTGGGATTTCTTTAGGTGCATCATGTCCAACAGTTCTGGGTTTGACATAGCTTTATATGTTAGGCAGAGACCACCTGGGAGTAGGTGATATGCTATGGAGTAAAGCTGGAGTTTTTTGAGACGGTCAGTGTAGGACATCTGTTTGAGGCCAGTAATCCTCTTTGTGAGGTACTTCTGTGGCCTTTCCAGCTGCTGCAGATGTCTTGTGAGTTACATTCCAAAAGGAGCGTTGTACTCTATAATGGGTCTAATGAGTGTTGAGTAGAGGGGAACAATTACCTCTTTTTTCCTGGATGAGAACCCTTTTGTGATGAGGTGTACCCTGTAGAAGGATTACGATGTGATTATCAAAGGAGAGACTACTGTCCACCTGGGTCCCAAGGTCTCTTATCACACATTCAGCATTAAGTAGACTGCCGCCTATGTGGTAGTTCATGGGTACAGAGTTTTTACCAAAGGGGATGACAATGCACTCTTTGGCACTGAGCTTGAGGCCATGGCTCTGACACCATGCATCTGTCTCAGTGAGGCCCTTTTGTAGGATGTCCACATCATTTGGAGACTTGACTGTGGCTCCTAGTTTACAGTCATCTTTGCACTTCATTATCCAAAGGCCTACTGTGTTAGCATGTACTTCAGAGAAGTAGATACCAAACAGGAGAGGTCCTAGGACTGAACCCTGTGGTACTCCACTTGTCACTGATTTGAAGTCATATTTGGAGTCTGCAACTTTTACAGTGTGGGTTCTGTCAGTGAGCCAGTTGACAAACCATCTTGTGACATAAGGATTTATACCTAGTTTAGTGAGTGTATCTATAATTCCAGAATGGGGGATGGTATCGAAAGCCTTGGAGAGGTTAAGATAGGCAGTGTGAACCACCTTACCCTCATCTACAGCTTTGGTAACTGCCTCAAAGAAGTCGATCAGGTTCAGGAGGCATGATCTGCCTTTCACAAACCCAAACTAGGTAGCGTCGAGTTTGGAGGTTACCAATGTCTTTGTTTATGAGTTCCATGATGATATGTTCCATGGCCTTACAGACCAGGCTCGTCAGGCTAATAGGGCGATAGTTCCTGGGATCAGTGGTGCCCCCCCCCCCTTTGTGGAGTGGGATAACTGTTGCTGTGTGCCATTCTGTGGCCACAAAGCCTGATGTGAGGCTATGATTGAACATGGTGCTTAGGTGGGGAACAGGTTCATTCTGAAGTTTGTGTAAAACGCAGCCTGGGATGTTGTCTGGTCCCATGGATGCTGCATTTTTGGCTTTAGAGGGTAGAGCTTTTGCCTGCATAGTTGTGATTACAGGGACTCTGCATTCTTCCTCTATAGATATGGGCCCTTTAGGGGGTGAGAGGGGGGTAAAGTTAGCACTGAACCTATTTGCCAGGATGTTGGCAATATCAGTTGGTTCTGTAATTTCCATGCCATTGTGCTGTAACTCAGAGCAGATATGGGTGCTGCCATTGGGATTCCTGACATAGCTACAGAATGCTTTGTAGTTGTCCTTAGAATCAGTGGTAATTTCCTTTTCATAGCTAGCTTTGGAGGATCTTATAAGGGATCTTAGTTTCTTACTGAGCCTGACCAGGGAGCTCCTCCACTCATGGGATTTTACTTTCTTATGCAACAGTTTCTTCCTTCTGTTGTAGAGTCTGTTTATGGCAGGGGCCACCAGATTGGCTTCCTTTTTTTGGAGGATAGCGTATTGGTTCTGTTTGGGATAGCATGATCCATGCACTCATGTAAGTCCTTATAGAGTGCATTTGTGTAGGATTCGGCAGTCGTAACTGCATTGTTCATCTATATGAGTGTCATGAAGTTTGCCACTTCTGTCTTAAGAAGCATGAAGTTGGCTTTGGAGAATTTTTTACCATGGTTTCCTTAATGGGGGGGGGGTGGATATCTAAGGTGATTAGCTTATGGTTGGATCTGACCTATGAGGAGTTGACTTCAGGTGTGGAACACCAGTCACTCATGTTGGTAATGACTAGGTCTAGGACATTGTTGTCCCTGGTGGGGGTGTGGATAAGTTGATCCAGGGCATTGGAATTTATGAATTCCACAAAGTGTTTAACGAAGGAGTTGGTACATGAGTAGTTTTCCCAGTTAATGGTGGGGTCGTTGAACCCTAATATTTTCCAGTATAACATGAAAAGAGGAGTGGGAATCCTGGGGCATGGTGGGGGATCTGTAGCAAGCTTTAACTTGGATTGCCGTTTTGCCCAGAGTTAGTTGCACTTGGATAACCTCGGATGCATTATGCTGAGCAACTAGCCTGGAGATGTGGATATCTTTAATGAATATAGACACACCTCCGCCTTTGGCGTTCCAGTCCTGGTTAGGTGGCCGAAAAGTGTGATATGAGTTATAGTCTGGTAATGCAGGGGTGCACTCTGGAACCTTGAACCAGGTCTCAGTCACTGTACACATATAAATATTCTCCATTTTAAGGAGTGCCTCTAGGGAGTGCATTTTGAGAGTTAGAATTCTAGCATTGAGTAGCATTACCCTCAGTTTTTTCTTGCCTGTTCCTGTTATGGTGGTGAATTTGTCATTTGAACCTTGCTTAAAAAAAGCACTATAGGGGTGGCAAAAGCCTTAGCCATAATCCAGAATCCCAGGAGTGACAGGTGTAGGCCATCTCTGGCAAAGCATCGTGGTCTGTCGACCATGTCGTTCCAGGCAGACAGATACTGGACCCCCTTAGAATGACACCAGAAGCGTAGCCAATTGTTGAAGTCAATCATTTTGTCCTTTTACTGTGGTATCATTCAGGGAGATGGCAGGATGCTACTCAGGGCTAGGGTCATCCCTGCCTGGGCTACAAGATCAGAGAGCTCTTCCATGTCTCTTTTCAAGTAGTCCAGGGAGGTACGTCTCAGGTCGTTTACACCAACATGGTCAATGACAGAGTCATATTTGTACTTGTTGTGGAGTGACCTGAGTGCATGGTTTATGTGGTGGATCCTGGCACCTGACAGACAGCTGACAGTAACCTTCTCCTTGTTTAGCCTGGTGAGTGGGACATCAGTGTGCCTGACTATGCAGTCACCTATGACTATTGTGTTGGGTATGTTGTTTTGCCAATAATGGGGGAATACAGCCCTAAAACAGGGGCACATTTCAAATACTTATCTTACAAACTTAGAAAATTGCTAGCAAAACGGTTTTGTTTACTGCTTCTGAAAACCAGAGATTTAGTGAGGAACAGAACAAAATTGTGAGACATAAATTCATAGGTGATGGTGGCTAGGGACCTTAGGCTCTTTTTACCTGCACCCAAGGTACAGGGTTTGAGCCTGTGTACCTCTAGCCACCAGATGTATCCTGTTGGGGGCATTTTCACACATACACACCCCAACTAATAATGCTGAACAGTACCTTAGCTCTGCATACAGACTGCCTGAACAGCAGTTATCCCCAGCACTCTGCAGTAAAAGAATCCTCAGCTCTGCAGTGAAATCCACGGCAGCAGTTAATATAGAAATCTGCGACTGAATGAATAACTGCAGTTAATAAAATCCTAAGAGAACCTATTCAAACAGGCGTGCAGTTAAATAGGAAATCTGTGGCTACATAACAGTAAGAGAACCTATTCAAATAGGTGCATGGTTATTGTGCATGTGATGACGAGTTGGGATGGTTGCAAGTTCTGCAAAAATGGGGGGGGCACCCCTTCCCCTTTGCTTTATGGTTCCAGCGCCCATGACACAGTTGTGTATCTATTAATTGTTTTTCCTGTGCTTGTAGCTTATTATCACAGGTGATCCTGAAGTGTAGAAGTCTTACCACCAGATGTCAGAACATCGGCAGACTCTGATGATGATGATGGCCAAACACTGGTACAGTCGGGGGTGCAGAGGTTGAATCTCACACTGAGGTTGACATTCAGCCATCCCCTGTATTTCCATCGGACACAGCCAGTAGGCCTACACAAACCCATTCCAGTAAGCCCTCAGATATTGGGCAGGTGGAGGGTGAGACACTTGATCAGGGTAATGTGGTTACTGCAGCTTCATTGTGTGTTGTCTCCAGCCATAGCCAAAGTGTGACAAGGTTCCATGCAGGAGGGTTGTTCGGCTTGCTGGGAGCAGGCCTGCTGTCCACTCTCCACCTGATCCAAGTGTGTCTTTCTGAGCCACTTGATATATGTTTGCAGCCATCATGGACACACAGGCATGTTACAACAAGGCCTCAGAGGACATGCTTTGGTTTGTAGATGTGGCATAGGCTGACATGCATGACTGCCTCCACCATGTTGCAGATTCAATGGATTGGATGAATGAAACATTGAAACTGCCAGTGTCTGTGATGGAAAGTCTGCTGACACGTGAATGGCATCCACATGGGAGTAGGTCAGCCACATCATCTAATGTTAGCCATTGTGGCTGTGCCTGATCACGCTCCCACACTGGCACTGCTTCCACTGATCCATCAGTGGTTTAGGTTCGACACCCAGATGTGGCAGGCCATGGGTTCATGGTCCTGGGCATGCTCTTGAGGACAGCTCATCCAGCAGACATCAGTCACCTTCAGGTAGCAACAGGGCTTCTGACCGTGGGCATAGACTTACCAGTACAACTCCTGGCAGAGCCAGTTCACCTCTACCATACATGGATCACACCTGTCCAACATACCAGGATGTAGAGCTAACACAGTGCTTGACTCTATTCTTGAAGACAGTCACACACTAATTTCACTTGGAGGGCCCACGCAGACACTCATAGGTTCATAGGATGATACTAGGCTATTGGCCCGGAGGCCCTTATAAGCCTAGCTAAGAATTTTGCCCATGTTCCCACAAAATAGGCACCTGTTTCCCCTGTCCAGCAGGGACACAGGTGGGATCTGAGGGGTGTATTTTCTGTTTCCCATCCAGTCATCCAAGTTCCTCTTAAAGAGGGCTAGAGAAGTACTCTGCTTCACATGGAGAGGGAATCTATTCCACAGATGGGGGAGTCTTTGGGACACACTCATAAAAGTTAAATGGCTCACTCATGAAGCTTAAAGAGCATTGTGTTTCAGTAGACATTTTATACTTAATCCAAATGTCTGCCTGTTTCTCTTACTTACTCACACACACTCACTACCTTTTGTATCAGCCTAGGCTTCCTGCCCCCCCCCCCCACAAATACCCTGTGCAAATGATAATAACTGTGCCACATCCATGTTTTCTATCATTTGGATTCAAGGATACCTAAGTCTTTTGTCTGATACTCAGGGTGCTAAGCTGACTTAGTGCTTAGTACATCTGTGTTTGTGATGCTGTTTTGCTAACTGTACTGCTGTCTTATAGGTGTTTGTAATATGCCTCCTACACTCTTATAGCAAAAACACTGCTCCAAGCCTTAAAAAAGTGAAACAAAAGGCTAAACTATAGGGAAACTTTTTAATATTTTTGCCTTACAAATGTAGAAAGTTGATAGAATAAGTTTTGGCATCACTATTTTTTAAGATTGGTCTTAGGGATATGAAGTCTAACACTGAAATGTGTGTTATTAATTTCTAACTTCCCTCTTTTAGAATTTACCAGTGCAAAAGTATGAGGCCAAACTGAGGACATTCTGTGTCAATTGGTAGTTTTGAGAAGTATGAATGTGTGATATTGGATGCCTGATGCCTATTACTCGATAGAGGACACATATTCATATAAGTCACTGCTCTTACTTGTTGAAGTAATTTCTGTAAAAATTAACCACCTTTTACTTATTCACATTACCAAGTAACATTATGTAAGGATATCCTATTCATTTGTATTATTACACATTTTTTTATATTTTAGGTTCAACCCTTACCTTGTAAATCTAGCAGTTGGTACAGTTTTTGTTCATGGCTGGCTCTGTCTGATGCTAGGAGTACACAGCCATTACATGGGTAGGTAACGATTGTGAGCATTTCCTGGCATCAATGTTACTGTATGTATGTGGGTACAATGAAGGATTTAACCTCACAGATGTTGAGTGAGTGTGCTATGCATTGCCTCTTAGCCAATGTGAGAGCATACTGAGCATGCCTATGTCTGTCTATGACCAAGACAGCTGCTGGTTCCCCCTCTGACTCCCCTTCTCCATGTGGCTGTAGTGACCTTGTCAGTGGTGGTGGGATGTGTGGCCCTTCCTCTTGTTGATCCTGCTCAAGCTGTTTCCTCAGGATGATGTTGCGAAGCATGGCACAGATTGTGAAGATTTCAGTACATGTACAGGGATTGTAATGCAGGGCTCCCCCAGATGTATCTGAGCACTGGAACTTGACTTCAGCAGCCCAAACACATGGTCTATCATATTTCTTGTATGAGTATGTGTCTCATTATGGTGTTCTTCACTTGGTGTGTGTGCATTTGTGATGGGTGTCATCAGCCATGGTTCCACTGCATAACCTGCATTCCCCAGTGAATGACTCTGTGGGATATCACCCCTAGTTAACATGTCATACAGTTTGGAGTTGTGCCAGAAATGTGAGTAGTGGTAACTGCATAGTTAGCCAGCACACAGACATTCAAGATGATTTTGTTAGCCTTACAGATGACTTAGCAGTTAATGGAGTGGAAGCCCTTTCTATTTATGTGCACTCTTCCCTGTTCACTGGGTGGTGCTTTGATCTCTATATGTGTGCAGTGTATGGCACCCAGTGCTTCAGAGAAGTGTGATACAGGGTAGAACTGCTGCATATTTCTCGTCATGTCCTCAGGTGTTCCAGGAAAATATATGTACTCACTGGAATGTTGTAACATAGAACTAAGGCATTAATGGAGAATCCTGGTCGTTAATGCATGTGACAATCCCAGTATGTCCCCTGTTGGACTATGAATGGTTCCTGAGTATGTCCCCTGTTGGACTCTGAATGGTTCCTGTAGATAAAATTCTAAGTGCTACATGTTCCTTTGTTTTCACTGGTATTGGTTCTCCTCTGTTGGCACATGGCCTGAGTTGAGGATGACAGAGGTTGCAGAGTTCCTGTAGTATGTCCCTATCTACCCTGTAGTACTCCACATTTTCCACCTCATGCAGATTGTGAAATGTTAAATGGGTCTTAAAATCTTTCTCCTTCTTGGCCTTGGTCAATTAGCAGCAGTAGCATAGACATCAGCCTGTTGCACATACACATGAATTAAAGTTACAGCAGCCCCTAACATTCTTTCTGTGTGGAGTCCTTTCCATGGCTGTATTCCAATATGTTTGGGAATTCACAGGAAAAACCAGCACTGAGTCTACATGGCTGCTTTATATCTTGGTGAATAGCTCCTCCATCTTGGATTGGTTGATCAGCATACATTTTAGCTGCTTATGTTGTAAATAGCATGCCAAGGTGTTTACCATGTTTGCGCGGCTCTAGCCCCTGAATAGAGCCACTTACTGAATCCAAAATGGTGCACTATCATGTCCACATTGTGCCACGACAATCGTACAGCGTTAGTGGATTGTTTAGGCTTTATTGAATCTGCACCAGTAGTCTTTAAGGAAATTTTATTTAAGCAGTTTCACCAATGGCTAGCAAACTAATGTTTTCTTAAGTATTTTGATGGCATAATCTTTGCCAAAATTAATAATATTGGATACTACTTTGAAGAATTTTTTTAGTGCTGTTTCAGAAGAACTTCTTTATCTATATAGGAAAGACATTTTTAGTATTTTTGATCAATGTGGTGCATTTTGATTTGATGACATTTTTTTATATAGATCTATTAGTACTTTCAATGCTACACAAAAGTCCTTTAGGTAGTTTAAGAGTTTGATTTAACCATGAAGTGAGAAAACTGGAGCATGTCACTTTCCTGAATTTTTTCAGGAACACTGAATATTCTTATATTATTTGCTGTTTCTCTGCTCTCCATACCTCCATTTCCTTTATTAAAACTGGGGTTGAGTTCCTTCCTCATTCTTTGTCATGCAGGACATTGTATTTGTCTTTACTTTGAATCCCTTGCTATACAAGTATTGTTTTCAGAAGATCAGCGTATTTGATAAATACCTTGCATGATATCTACTCAATATGAATTGTTCTGTCTTCTGAGATAGCTTTTGATGTGAGGCAGCCATTTAATACAATTATTTTATTAAGTGATAAGTCATTCCCCTGGATTGAAGAAAATCCATGCAAACATAAGACTATTCTTGCACAGAATGGTTCATGTCTGCTTAGCACAGCAGCGCACCTTGAATATTCATGAAGGTGTGCTGATGTACTTCCTATACAGACACGGACAGTGAACAAGTACAGGGGGCATGTCCAAGTACTGCACATACACTGAACATGCCCCCTGCACTCAGAAAGTGCCATACGGCACTTTCAAAGCCGAACTGGCATAATATTGGAGATTTACTCTAATATTATACCAGTATTTCCCGCGGACACTGAAATGAGATATTGATCATTTCAGTGTCTGCGGGCACTGAAAGAAACATCAGCATGAAGAAAGCATGAAGAAAGCAATGCAGGGGGTGTGTGACAGGTTCTGTGATTGACAGGTATACATAAATGTTTCTTTATCTCCTGTACAGCTACAGATGAGAGGGCTGCTGTCAAAGGAAAAATATACTTTAAAAATGATCAAAACACAGTAGGTTCAGGTTAAGGCACTTTAATCTTGCAGTAAGGAGATAAAAATGTGCTAGTACAGAGTTTGTATAACTAGAATTAGGAAATACAGGTATTTTTATACATTTTCTAATAAGACATTGCCTACCAAGCTGATGTAGTGAATCACAAGTTTTGTCATCATTACTTCACAGTCATTGTTTTTACAATATTTTGCTGGTACCATCAATTTTTGTGAGAAACTTCCTAAGAAAAACAACGTGGCCTTGACTACCACCGGTTAGATATATGCAATGTTACCATTCAAGATACTATGGCTAATTCGAGCACAAAGCAAGTATAGATTGCAGTTCATTTCTCTAACAGTCCTTTGTCTATGTTAGCTCTAAACTTCTGCAGCCGCACATGTTCTCATACTTCGAACAGAGCTGATTGTTTAAAATCATTACATTTACAGAATATAGCATTGTTCATTCATTTTTCCTGACCTAGCAGATAATCACCTGCTTCTCAAGTACATTTCCAAAAGGCATAAACATGAATATTGCTGTGCTAGCAATTACTAGGTCAGAGGGCATCTTGCAAGTTTCAGAAAGCACACTGCAGTTTCAAAAAGCATCTTTTCAGTCTCATATGAAACTCAACTGTATATAAAACAGTGCATATAAAATAGAATGAAAAATGTGCTAACTTATTTAGTTTCTAATTAGCATTAAGCATACACACATTAATACATATTTTTCTGACATTTCCCCCCGCTAATACTTTTTAATTCTATTTTCAAAAGAATAAACAGTTTGCTTCTTCTCCTAACCTCTTCTATTCAGGATTTGCAGTTAAGAAAGTCATTCAGTTTAAACTTATGAAAGTGTTTCACATTCTAACAATTCTTCAATTTCAGTACTTTGATACAAAGTCTCAGAAACTGGTATATCTATAAATTCTTTGATTATCTTTTTCATGCAGGGAATGCCACAGCAAATACATGCTCCTAATAGGAGTAATCCCACACAAATGACAATCAGGATGTTCATTAGGATGGAACCCCCCCCCCAAACAAATTCTGGAAAAAGTCCGTTAGAGGGTTTGGGCCTGGTTTGGTCATGGCCGACACTTGCTGTATCACCTCAAGGTGGTCGTTTATCTCATATTGATGATCAGGTATATACGCACAGCACTCTTCTTTGATTAAAGTGCACGTACCACCTCTCGCCGCTAGGGTGAAGTCAAGTGCCATTCGGTTCTGGAGCACTACAGTTCTCATAGCATTCAGTTCATCAGTTATCAATTCAAGTTGCATTACTCATTACTTCGAGAAGTTTAGACAGTTTTTACAGCTCCCAAATTGATTTCACTGTGCCATATGCAGGTAATATGCCTGCCCACGATATAACAGCAT
Organism: Protopterus annectens; assembly: GCF_019279795.1. NCBI lineage: Eukaryota > Metazoa > Chordata > Ceratodontiformes > Protopteridae > Protopterus > Protopterus annectens. Next base: position 99,357,292 of record NC_056741.1, read on the forward strand.
CACTCAAGTCCATGTGCATCAGTTTGGTACCCACAGTATGATGGTCTTTCCAGCCCACCTCGATCTGTCCCACTGGATTTTCAGGCTTCCTGACAGCTTTCTTGGCCACATCTCGGGTATTTTGAATATTTCCCTGAGGCAAAACTGCAGTGTGTCGTATGGCCGGGACCAGGTACCCCAAAAAACAACTGCCGGACCAATTCTCAGGTAACCATTTATATGCTTTCTTACCACACACAAAATAACAAACTCTACCTTAGTAGTTACTTTGTTATGAAATGGCTGCCCTGCATGAAACATTTTCCTATCTATTACAGATAGTTGTTTAAAAAGTACAGGATTACGTTGCACTTGTTCAATAGTCTTATGCATGGACTCAAGAAATGAGTCATAATTTGAACTACAGGCTGCACCCATTTTGTTTGCTTTGGTATAATATTTGTAATGTACAGTCACATTGCACTTGCTCCAACCCACTTGAATTGTCATTCTTATAAAACATACAATTCCCTTTTGTGTTACAGGCAAAAACAGTGCTACCTTATTATATGCTTTTATAGCTACGGTGTCATAAACCACATTTTTCCAGGTCTCATTGACCCCTAGGGGGACTGCAGTCATTAATAACCCCCCCCCCCGTTTGCTGTTGGTATGGCTGTGCAAATCCAACAGTTCGAAACATTAAAAGTCAAAGCATACACACGTGTAATTGCCTGATAAGTGTTAAAGTTTGGGTGCCAGTCTATGGTCGGCTCATCACGTTTAATCAGTTCAACTTTTGTGGCAGGAAAAAGGAAAGGCCACAACAAAAAGATCAATGTTATCAGTATAGCTACCAGAATAATCATGCAAGTTTTCTGAGGTTGTTCTGTATCTCTGTTTGCTCTATACCTGGTCATTTTGTTCTCGTTGCACAACAGTAACAAGGTTTTTGTCCAGTTCAAAGTTCTTAACCAGTTTACAGTGTGTTAAATGAATCCAGGACACTCGCTCCACGATCATGACTGCAGTGGGTGTCGACAGTAGTACCTGGTATGGTCCTTCCCACTTCGGAGAGCTCCAGTTCTTTTTCTTCACAATCTTCACCCAGACCCATGCGCCTGGGGCTACTGCTGCTTCCGATGGTCTTGTTTGCTCTTTATCTGAAACAGAATTTAACTGCAAAAGTTTGTTATTCAAAAATTGCCTCATATACCCTGCAAGTGAACTGTCAGCCTCCTGCTCTGCAGGCATGAGAGGTTTCCATTGAGGTGTATAATATGCCCTCCCAAACAGAACTTCAAAAGGAGTTAACCCTTTTGCATTTGGAACAGTTCTCATGCTTAACAGTGCCAGAGGTACACAGTGCACCCAGTTCTTTTGTGTCTCACTAATCAATTTTCTAAGCTTGTTTTTCAAAAACCCATTATGCCTCTCTACTAATCCTGCAGATTGGGGGTGGTATGCACAATGATTTTTCAGAGAAATCCCGAAATAATGGCTAAGTTGTTGTATAGTTTGATTTACAAAGTGTGTGCCATTGTCACTATAAATCTTTTCGGGTATGCCAAATCTAGGAATAATTTCTTTAACGAGGACTTTTGCAACAGTAGCTGCATCTGGATTTTTAGTTGGAAAAGCTTCCACCCATTTGGAAAACATATCTATAATGATAAGGCAGTACTTCTTATTTTCGCATTTGTTCAGTTCTATGAAATCCATACAAATAGTATGGAATGGATATGGTGGTATAGGGAAACTCCCTTGCTTAGGTTTCAATGCCCCTTGTGCATGATGCTTGTTACAAACATGGCATGCTGCACAAAAATTTTTTGTGTAGTTTGTAAATCCATACATTGTAAACACACGATTCACTAACTGTACCACCCCCCCTGTTGAGACATGGCGCTGCCCATGGCTCAACAAAGCTGCATATCTAAACAAGTTAGATGGTAAAATCAGTTTGTTTACTTTGGAGATGTACAGTCCCTTCTCAAGGATTGCTCCTCGTTTTATCCACTTTTGTTTTTCTACATTTGTAGTAAGTGTCTGCATTGTTTTTAACATTTCTAAGTCTAAAATCTCAGATGGTTGTAATTCCTCACTTAAAAGAAAAACTTCTGAAGCTGAAGTTGCTTGTTTTGCAGCTGTATCAGCCCTCACATTACCTTTTGAAATTCTATCCTGTTGCTTGGTATGAGCTACGCATTTGCAAATAGCTACTTTCTGAGGTAACTGAACAGAGTCTAACAAGTCTAAAATAAATTGCACATGGTTAACTGGTTTACCAGTAGATGTTATCATCCCTCTACTTTTCCACTGCTGTGCAAAAACATGCACAGTAGAAAAAGCATACTGACTGTCAGTAAAAATGTTTACTTTCTTACCTTTTGCTAAGGTACATGCCCTTATCAAGGCAATCAATTCTGTTGCTTGTGCAGATAAGTTGTGTGGTAAAGACTTTGCTTCTAAAATCTCGGTTTCAGAAACTACTGCATACCCCACTAGATTCTGTCCTGTAGGACCCCTCCTGCACGAGCCGTCCACATAGTATGTCACCTCGGCATCATCCAAGGGAACATCTGCAAGGTCTTTTCTAGGTAGTGTCTTTTGCTCAATCTCCTGCAGGCAGCAGGGGTTGGGAGCAAGGTTGAATGTTTCAAAGTTGTGCATCGTTCAGTTGTCATATGAGGTTGGCTCAACAGTATAGTCATACAGGAAAGATGTCTAGCAGGAGAGAGATATGCTGCTTTTTCTTGCAGTAAAATAATTGCGACTGCATGAGGCACTCCCAATGTGAGAGGGTGGAACAATACTACTGAGGCTGAAGCTTGCACTGCCATTGCAGCTGCGACTACTGCTTGTACACAGCGGGGCAAGGATCACGCCACTGGGTCTAGCTGTGATGAATAGTAAGCTATGGGGTGTTGTTTGTCCCCATGCTGTTGTGTTAACACTGATGTCATATAACCTTGCTTACAGTCTACGGTTTGGAAAAATCGCTTATGATAGTTTGGTAATCCTAAAACTAAGGAAGAAGCTATCAGTTGTTTCAGTTTGCAGAAAGCTGATTCTGCTTCTGGTGTCCACTGTAATAAATCTTGTGCTGCCATCGGATTTTTGAATATCAAATTAGTCAGCGGAGCAGATTCCAAAGCATAGTTTGGAATCCAACTCTGACAAAAGTTAGTAGTACCCAGGAAGGACATCATTTCCTTCTTGGTAGTTGGTTTAGGTGCTTGTAATATTGCTGTTTTTCTGTCTTCATCTAATATTCTGCCTTCTTTGGATATTACATATCCCAGGTGTTTGACCTGTTTTTTCCAAAGTTGCAGTTTGTTTTTGTTTACCTTGTGCCCTTGAGTGGCTAAAAATTGTAATAATGCTATGGTATCCTCTCTGCATTCTTGCTGGGTGGGGGCTGCCAGCAGAATGTCATCTACATAAAGTAAAATCTGACTACCTTTCGGTGGGATAAATCCCACCAGGTTACTTGCCATTTCTTGTGCGAATATTGTTGGACTTTCACAATATCCCTGTGGTAGTCTCGTATATGTATACCATTTCCCCTGAAATGTAAATGCAAACCAATGTTGGCTATGTGGGTGTATCAGTATTGAGAAAAATGCATTGTTAATATCTACCACAGAAAAATACTTTTGTTGAGGTTTCAAATCATTCAATAAAGTGTGTGGATCTGGCACCGTAGGTGCCCTGGGTATAACTGCATCATTTACAGCTTGTAAATCTTGGACCATACGCCATTCTCCGTTTGCTTTCCTAACAGGAAATAAGGGTGTAGTACATGGTGAATCAGGAAATTCTATTAAGACTCCTTCCTTAAGTAAGGCTGCTATTATAGATTTGATTCCTATTTCTGCATCCTTTCTTAAGGGATACTGTCTCTTTTGAGGTCTAAATGCTGATTTTGGCGGGATAATAACTGGTCCTGCTGTAAGAATAAGTCCTACATCTGATTTCCCTGTTGACCAGAGAGTCTCTGGTATGTCTTGAAAGGCTTTTTCCTCTTCCTCTAGTAAGAGTGCTACTCAGCTATTCTCACTTGCCTGAGAGTGCACAGCTGGGTGTGTCTGTGTTATCCAATTTAATTTCTGCTTTTGTACTCCTTGTTCAGAGAGTTCTAACTCTGTCTGTTTTTCCCACCTTGTGACTTTTTCTCCTAGGTCTGCCCACTTCAAATTTATATCTTTAGTTAAACTTACATGTGGTAATCGATTAGATTTGTAAAGTGCTAGGAATTCCTGGGGCAATGAACAGCTTACTACACTATTTCCTTCTGTGTCCCAGTACACATTTTGTAATACTATTCTATTAGCATGGTTTCTAAACAGTTATTGCTCATATTCTTTATCAGGTCCTGGTCTATTACAGTAATATAGAGTGCAATGCAACAAATGCTGTTTATCAGTGTCAAGGGAGGGGGATTTACTGATGGCTACGTTTATCAGTTCTTCAGTTACTGCCCCTGGACCAGTCGCAACTAAGTCCTGGCTGTACCAATAAAATGTTTCACCCTCCGGTCGCACTACAAAAGTATCCATTTGTCGCTGTGCTTCCATACCCTGCATAGTTGGAACTACGGCTATGCCAAATATCTGTATTAGGTCTCTGCCCAAGAGATTCACTGGGCATTTTGCAGAAACAACAATTTTGCTTTTCTGAGTCATCCCTGAAACTGGGTCAGTTATCGCTATGTTGTGAGAGAGTGGCTCCCGATACAGCTGTCCATTAGCTAATTTCATTAATATGTAGTCCAGTGATTCTGAATTTTCTGGTAGTTTGGAAGGATGTATCAAGGTCTGTGAAGCCCCTGAGTCACACAGGAATTGGACTTCCCTCCCTTCTACCAGAAGTGTAACTTCCAGTTTTGTGTCTGCCAAGTAGAGCTCTAAGCTCAATAATGCTAAGTCCAAATTTTCATTTTCTTCATTATCTATGAATTCATGTACATCCTCTATTTCTTCTCTCACATCCTCTACCCTTTCTATCACATTTACATTTGTCTTTTCTTGTTTATTCCTATCCAGTGATTCTTGACTGTCATATAGTCATTCCTCACCCTCCTTGTCTTCTGTGGTTTCCTTCTTATTTTGCCTGCAATCCCTTGCTAAATGTCCCTTTTCCCCGCATTTGAAACATTCACCCCTTTTCTTTCTTTCTTCAAAGTCTTCTGATCGCTTATCAGATTGTTTGTTTCCCTGGGTATTTTTCTTACCCTTCTTCCCAGTTTGTACTAGAAAGACTTCTGATCCATCTTCTACTGCAAATACTTGAGTTTTCTTTTTCTTTTTGCTATTAAAATGCCTTTCAGCATGTCTTGCATATTCAAGTAATGACTGTAATCTACTTGTATGATGATCTACCATGTGCTTTATAATAAAGCTGCTAATGGGCGCAATACTGCCTTTTAAAAATGCATTCTTTAGCTGTTGCTCATATGGGGAATCATGTGTTTGATCTTCAGGTATCTGCATTCCACAATGGTTATTAAAACATTCTAATAATCTGGCATAATATCTATCAACAGTTTCACCTTCTTGTTGTATGCATTGATTAATGCAAGTCCAATCAGCCCTAGGCTTCCATTTCTCAGAGATTTGGTCTGTCAGAACTTTCACTCTGTTGTCCAGTTCTGCATTACTATGCGGGAGTGGTCTAAGCTCTTTGTCATGGGGATTCCAGTTGCCACTGATCATGTGCCAATCTGGACCTACAATTTGTCTAACTATTTTCTCTACTTCTTCTCCATTCAAATGGTAACTTAACCTCATGCCTTGTAAGTCTTCTAAGAATTTTCTAAAATTAACTTTTGGATGGGGAATTCCCTCTGTGGCTTTCCGGATGTCTTCCTGTGTCCACTGTCTATATACTAGAAGAGTTGGATCCTGTCCTGCCTGTCCTGCCTGCGGATTTGGTACTTCTATGAGTGGACATAGCTCTTCCTCACTCATAGCGTGTGAATTTTTATTTATTTCATATAATTCAATATCCCCTCTCAAATTGCATGTTTGAGACCTGGTCTCGATAGGATCTCTGACAAACGGTTTTGATTTTGCAGGAACAGCTGGCTATAGCGGAGGTGGATCAGCTTGTCCACTCACTTCATATTCTGGTAAGGGAAGTGGAGGGGGCAGAGGAGGGGCTGTTGCTATTACCAAGTTATTATCTTCTTTATCTAAGAACATTGCTTTTGAATTTTTAATCTTTTGTTCCCTGCGGTTTGCTTCCTCAAGCCAACTGTGCGTCTGAGGGACTCCTAATTGTCGTTGCTTTTTTAGCTGACCTTTCGTGTCTGTTTTAAGTTGTCTAACAAGTTTAATAAATGAAGGTTTATCTAAATTACCATCAAATTTGTATTTATCAACCCATTTTGTATAATACTTAACATTATCGGCACGCTGTAATTGCATATATTTTGCGTCTTCGGTTAGGGGCGGGTTTCGGAAACTTTTCATGCACTGCTTTCCCATGTTGCCTTAGCTAAGTCAGAAATTTTATGTAACTCTTCTTATCATGTGGTACCACGATTTTACACCTTTTCACAGTTTATCTAGAATAACTGCCTACCTATTCTGTTTCCCTGATCTATGACAAGACAGCAATCTTTTTGTCCCTTATCTGCACATGCAAATCTCCCTGACAAAACAATACTGTAACAAGTCCCTGATCTAAAACAGAAAAAAGGTAAATTCCTCCTTACCTGACCCTCCGTGAGTTGATCCACCGGAACGTTGACTCATCCTCCAATCCCAGATCAGAAACAAATGGCTGGCCTCTTTCGAACGACAATTCAGTCGGAGGTCATTCAAGACAGAAGAGCCGATGTGGCCACTTCTCCGTATGGGTACATGCCACCGGGCCAAATTCTGACCTGAGCCTAGAGTGAGAGGTACTTTCCAGCTCGAAGGACCAAAACTGTCAAAGGAAAAATATACTTTAAAAATTATCAAAACATGGTAGGTTCAGGTTAAGGCACTTTAATCTTGCAGCAAGGAGACAAAAACGTGCTAGTACAGAGTTTGTCTAACTAGAATCAGGAAATACAGGTATTTTTACACGTTTTCTAATAAGACATTCCCTACCAAGCTGACGTAGTGAATCACAAGTTTTGTCATCATTACTTCACAGTCATTGTTTTTACAATATTCTGCTGGTACCATCAATTTTTGTGAGAAACTTCCTAAGAAAAACAATGTGGCCTTGGCTACCACCGGTTAGATATATGCAATGTTACCATTCAAGGTACTATGGCTAATTCGAGCACAAAGCAAGTATAGATTGCAGTTCATTTCTCTAACAGTCCTTTGTCTATGTTTTCTCTAAACTTCTGCAGCTGCACATGTTCTCATACTTCGAACAGAGCTGATTGTTTAAAATCATTACATTTACAGAATATAGCATTGTTCATTCATTTTTCCTGACCTAGCAGATAATCACCTGCTTCTCAAGTACATTTCCAAAAGGCATAAACATGAATATTGCTGTGCTAGCAATTACTAGGTCAGAGGGCATCTTGCAAGTTTCAGAAAGCACACTGCAGTTTCAAAAAGCATCTTTTCAGTCTCATATGAAACTCAACTGTATATAAAACAGTGCATATAAAATAGAATGAAAAACGTGTTAAGTTATTTAGTTTCTAATTAGCATTAAGCATACACACATTAATACATATTTTTCTGACAGCTGCTAACATAGACACTCATGCCAGCAGGTTGCTAAGGCTGTGTCAGGAGGCTGGTGAGTACAAATCTAGCTTGCATTATTCAGGGCAAATAAATAGAAAGGAGTATAATGTCAACTGCCAGTAGGTTAAAATGTGTACTGTGTGTAATGAATAAACAAGATGTTAGCAGAGTAATACTGATGTCCAGGATATCAGTCAATAAAAGTGCCAGTACCCTTCAATAAAACAAAAAAAACCCAGACTGTTGTGTTTACTTTGGTATGTGGTGGTATGAATCTAAATGTGTACAGGTTCTGAACAGCAACTATGGCTCTGATAGCATGAATTAATTGAAGCTCATCTGACAAAGATTGTGGAGCTGTAAAACAGGATATCAACTATATGAAATGTTCTATGTACCAATATCTGATCCCGGAATAGTAATCTGTAAACTTGTATACTGTATCCCCTACAGCAGTACTTAGTGTTAACCATTGCTTTTCAGATTGTAATATGTCAAAGTATTAATACACAGTACAAGAACTCTCTGCCACTCATGAATGTCAGAATTACAAGGTCAGATTATCCAACCAAATGAGTATTAGGAAGAAAACAGTCAAGCAGCAGACAGCAGTTCCTCAACAGCTCATTGTGTTGAACCACAACTTTGTTGTCCCTTTTGCACAAACAGACACGGTTCAAATCCTGGGACTGGTAGTTAGCTGTATGCATAATTTCACCCAAGAATACGTGAATATGTGTAGAAACAGTCAGGTAGTGTTAACATAAATTTCCTCCACATGTCTGGTAGGTAAGGAAATGTTTCTATTAGCTGTAAGAAGGCTGTACTAATACACCGTGTAGAACACTTTCACTGTCCAACCCCAAGGCTGTAAATGACATCAAGATAAGTACATACACCAAGCGGTTTCTTCCGATAAATGTCCAAGTGTCACAGTGTCATGGCTAGTGGTCACCGCTGCTAATACTAAGGTTGACAGATAAAAATCCAGGTGGAGTATGGCAATAGCACACACACACACACACACACACACGCACACACACACACAGCATGAGTGCAGGGCATCTTTGTCAGTGTCACATATGTAACTTTGAATATGTGATTATGTGCAGAAACAGTCAAGTAGTTTTAACAGGTATTCACTCCACAGGTCTACCAGGTAAATAAATGCATGTATTAGATTTAAGAAGGCTTTAGTAATACACTGTGTACAAACATTCCACTGCCCAAACCCAGGCCATAGGTAGATGTAAAGTGAGGTCATACCTGGAGAGTAATGAGTAGAGTAATGATCAGTACAAGTGAGGTCATACCTGGAGAGTAATGAGTAGAGTAATGATCAGTGCAGTTGTGAACAATTAAAACCTATACAATTGTTAATTAACATCTCTCTCTCCCCCACCCTATCTGCACCAGTAATTCATACACATAATCAACGAGTATGTTTTTCTCCAAAACTACTGTTGGAAAATGTGTCCTATTGTTCTACAATTGTTGAATCATTGGATTTTTAATGTTCCCTGTTCAAATACTATCAGTGGTGGCATGTTGCTATCAGTGTAATCTGCATGCCTTTATGATGCCTACTGTTGTTCCATTTATGCATGTGTTCTGTTTGCTATGCAACTGTTCCAGAGCTGTTGTTTTGGGTTAATTGGAACACCTATCCATGCTGTTAAAACTAATTTTGAAATGTTTTATTCATGACTAACCAACATATTTTGTAAAACCTCAACACCATATCACGTCTGGGAAGACAGTTCCCAGTGGATCTGCCTGTTCCAGCTCATCTGGCCATGGCACCAGGCCCTAGAATGTCTGGGATTCAACCCAGACCTTCTCATCTGCTGGTCCTGCACCACCATTGGGTGGAACTGCCTCAGGGGACTAGGCCCATCCCCCTGGGAGCAGACTTGGACAGGAAACTCTCACCGATAGCCAAATCTGGGGGTTTGGTGCATAGCGCCATCCAAAAGGGAGTTTGATGGACAGCTGCACCAGATTGATGGCCACCTGGTGCATCTTGAGTGTCAGCCTGCCCCCCCTGTCCAGCCCCCACCACAGCCACCTTTGAGACCATGAAGGTGCAGTGGTGACTGCCCATGGGTGGGGACCTCAGTCCCATTGTATCCATTTGGGGGATCATGGGTGTCTGATTCCCAACCACCCTTCCTGTCCAAGGTGTTTACCCCCCCACATGTGTCATATACCACCCTGTCTGCTGTCTTCATAGTTTCATAGGTAGGTACTATGCTATCAGCCCAAGGGCCTAAGTAAGCCTAGCCAACAAGGTTCCTTGGTTTGCGCCACTCAAGAAAGTTAATTTCCTGTGCCCTTGTTGAGCAGAGCCACAGAAGTAATGCCCGGGGTGTATTTCCTATTTCCCATCCACTCATCAAGATTTTTCTTGAAGAGTGCTAATGAGGAACTTTGCTTGACATAGATGGGTAGCTTTTTCCAGAGTATAGGAAGTCTCTGGGACAGGAATCTATCCCTCTAGCATGTCCTGTTTATTATGGTGACAAGGTTTAGGTCCCTAGAGTATGCAGCTCAGAGGGATTGGGATTTTCTTAACATGTAACATGTCCAACAGCTCTGGGTTTAACATAGCTTTATATGTTAGGCAGAGATCTCCTTGGAGTAGGTGATATGCTACAGAGTAAAGCGGTAGTTTTTTGAGACGGTCAGTGTAGGGCATCTGTTTGAGGCCAGGAATCCGCTTTGTGAGATACTGCTGTGGCCTTTCCAGCTGCTGCAGATGTCTTGTTAGGTACATTCCAAAAGGGACATTGTACTCAATAATGGGTCTCATGAGTGCCGAGAGGAGGGGAACAATGACCTCTTTTTTCCTGTATGAGAACCCTTTTGTAATGAGGTGTGCCGCATAGAAGGATTTTCTGACTACTGTGGCGATGTGATTATCAAAGGAGAGACTACTGTCTGCCTTGGTCCCAAGGTCTCTTATCACACATTCGGCCTTAAATAGACTGCCATTTATGTGGTAGTTCATGGGTACAGAGTTTTTACCAAAGCGGATGACAATGCACTTTCTGGCATTGAGCTTGAGTCCATGCCTCTGACACCAGACATCTGTCTCAGAGAAGCCCTTCTGTAGGATGTCCACATCATTTGGGGACTCGACTATGGCTCCTAGTTTGCAGTCATCTGCAAACATTATTAGCCAGAGGCCTTCTGTGTTAGCCTGTACTTCAGAGAAGTAGATACTAAACAGTAGAGGTCCCAGGACTTAACCCTGTGGTACTCCACTTGTCACTGGTTTGAAGTCAAATTTGGAGTCTGGAAACTTTACAGTGTGGGTTCTGTCAGTGAGTCAGTTGGCAACCCATCTTGTGACATAGGGATTTATTCTTAGTTTAGTGAGTTTAGCTATAAATCCAGAATGGGGGATGTTGTCGAAAGCCTTGGCGAGGTCAAAATAGGCTGTGTGAACCACCTTACTCTCATCTACGGCTTTGGTGACTGCCTCAAAGAAGTCGATCAGGTTCAGGAGGCATGATCTTCCTTTCACAAATGGAGCGGAGCCCCCCACAGGGGGTGCAGGGGGGCTTGCCTCCCTTCTAACAGTTTTAAGGTAAGTGTTTGTTGTGTTTTTTGTATTTATTGTACATGGCTGGCTTTCCAAAAGTCGATCATATGGTCTTGGCCATATGAAAGTCGACTTTGTGAAAAGTCGACCATGTAAAGTTGACCCATATATATATATATATATATATATATATATATATATATATATATATATATATATATATATATATATATATATATATATATATATATATATATATATATATATATATATATATATATATATATATATATATATATATATATATTTATGCATTACATGCAATCCAATCAGACCTGAGAACCATCCCTCTCAGCCTCTTAGTGCAAGACACCTATACAATGGCTGTAAAAAGGGGGGATGGGCCAGATATAGGGACATATTTCAACTACAGCAACAGGATGCATTTCAGCAGACAATTACTGAAGGATATTAGGATGGAAACTGAAATGTTATGTCATTATTTACTGACATAAATCCTTTGATCATCACAGTGATTTACCAGACAAAGAAAAATAAATTGTGGAATACAGCAAAAGTATGGGCCAAATATCTGGGCATTCTGTAAAAATCCTGCTATTGGAGAGGTATGCTCAGAACCCCTTAGTTCAATGAATCTGGACCAAGCCTGACAAAGTGGGGGGGGGGCAAAGGCATGAAAATAGGGACATATGCAATATATGTGAGTACATAAGCTGAGAAAGTTGACTTAGTAACACTGTATGTCCTAACATATATTGACTGAGATATCATAAGTCTGGGACTCAATTGCTTCTTATTAGTTAGTGACCTCAGTCTCCACATCATCCAACTGATGTATCTGGAATACATAACAGTTATGGGGACCAGACCAATGATATCAGCCAGACAGCTGGACATCCTATGAATATGTGGACATAACACAACATTAGGGAAACTGCACTCAGCTAACAAGCAACATCCAAACTATAATCAAACTGTCATAAAATGACCCAAATCTAGCTCTGGGGCTGTACACATGCATTTGCAAATATAATGGGCACTACAGGGATGTAACATTAGTGGAAAACAGACATTGGTATGAAAGTGCATACCCACAACCAATTGCACCACAGTCACAGCTTAACACAGTTATCTAAGAAATACTTATTTTACAAACAACTTCTTTGGTACAAGGTTGAATTCGTACATTTTGTGTATCTTAAGAACTGAATTATCAGAGCAACAGCAATTTGTTGTCAAAAGGCACAGAGCAAGAAAAATCAATTTGGATGTTTTAGAAGAAATTCAGTATATAATACACTCAAGGCAACATAATGAATGTTAAAAATTGACAACCTTGTGTGTTTAAAAATGTGTGTTTGAAGTAATATAAAATTATTGTTTTTTCTTGCTCTCTGCCTTTTGACAATAAATTGCTGTTGCTCTGATAATTCAGTTCTTAAGATACACAAAATGTACGAATTCAACCTTGTACCAAAGAAGTTGTTTGTAAAATAAGTATTTCTTAGATAAGTATTTATTTCTTAGATAACTGTGTTAAGCAAAGGTATTTTTTTGTTTTTTTATCCAACACAGCAATTAACCATCTAAATATTCACTTCAATTAATCAATTATTTAATTAATTGTTAAAATGTTTTACTATTTAAGGGATGATGGTAGTGTGATTTTGAACTCTGATGATGCCCTACTAGTAGGGTGAAAGCGCTTAGTGTCTGTTTGTGGTTGTGTATACTCGTTTTGGTCCAGTTTACAATAAAGAAGTTTTATTTGGAAACCAGGATTCAAGGTTCACTGGAATTATTTGTTTTACTAGTTTCAATGTGTGTGGATTTCAGCACCACAGTCACAGCAACATATCAGTAAGCAAACTGTATACTACAGTATAATGACTGTCTGAGCAACAATATCCCACTTGCCACTCACACATTACCCCTAATATACTGCCCCAAGTTCCAGTGTAGTAGGAATCTTGAGGTGTTACGGGGCATGTCATGGTCTGCCTGTACAAACATATACAGGCAATAGGGAACCCGAAACTGAAGCAGCATGCACAGTCAGATAGAAAGAGCCCATGACACTCACATGTACCCCCCTCCCTACACAGCCCAGATAACATGTACACACTACACTTCTACACAATCCTAACAGTCTGTTAACAATGGTCAGACATATACAGACTTCAAATGTGCAGTTTCCCACAGAATGTATAGACACAGGACTTATATCTATGTCTGGGAGTCCATGATATCACTGGGATAGCAGCAGGAACCTGTAAGTGCATGGTATCTAGACAAAGCCTGACATTATTGGGGGACAGAGGCCCAAACACAGGGGTATATTGGACATATTGTTGTTATAAATTTAGACAGTTGCTGGTGTTACTGGGTTTGTTGTCACATATCTTTTCTGAGGGATATGAAGTCAGTAACAACAATGGATGTTAGCATGCACTTACTGCATTCCCCAGAGTATTCTACTGATTACTGATTAGCCAAGGAAAACACCTGTCTGGGGAACAGACTAAACATATGAGCCATGCATCTGGACAGTGTTTAGGCCTCTAGAGAGTGTAGAGGTATGACCACAGTCATGTAACAGAGAGGAAATCCCCTGACAGCTGCCAAACATGTCACCGAGCACCTTATGAAGCACAGTAAGACAAACATGATATTCCCCCACATCAGCTCTGGGCAATTACCCATGTATATTCAAATATATCATGCACTACAGGGGTGGAACTGTAGTGAAAAGCAGATAGTGGTGCCAAAATGTTCACCCAAAAACATTTACACCACAGTCACAGCAATACCCCTGTACCCAAAATGAACTCCAGAGTACAAAAACTGACTCAACAAACATATCCTGATTGCCAGTCACACATTACACTGCCATATACTGGCCAAAATCACATGTACTGGGAATTCTGAAGTGTTACAGGACATTCCACAGTCTGCCCCTACAAGCATATAGATCTAATGGACCACCAGCAGCTGTAGCAGCATACACAGTCAGATAGGTAAAGGAGGTATGGCACTCATATCTGCTACTCTCCCTACCCAGCCCAACAAACATCTACACACAGCACTGCTACACAAGCTTGACAGTCTGTTCACAATGCCGGATATACATATCTGTCATATGTACAGACTTTCAGAGAATTTCCTGGGTGTGGAACCATAATCCTGGTAACTGCCGCATATCATGGCCAGGAGTCTGCTAGGTCACTGGGATAACTGGAGTGCAGTTGGTAATTAATGCTATACCATACCTCTGGACATCATAGTGCAAGACATCTGGACACTACATGATGTACTTGGGGTCAGGGGGCCGGAAAGAGGGACATATCACACATAATGGTGTTACAAACTGAAACAGTAGCTGGTGTTACATGTGTTGTTGTAACTTAACATCCTTGAAGGATATGATGTCTAGAACACGAATGGATGTCAACAGTTAATGACTACAATCCTCATATTATCCTACTCACCCAACAAAAATAGACATTATTTGAGGAACCGATCAAACATAACAGGCAAGTCTCTGGCTACTCTGTGGATAACAAGCTTGTTTAGAGGTATGTCAGAGGCTTATATATCACTGTCAGATGTCAAGTCACTCACTAAATGCATGTCCAGATGAACCCTGTCAATCTAGCAACCCTCCATATGTATAACAGCAGTAATGACATACAATCTGTACCAAATTCTGGAGCTTTGTCCCCTATGTTGTTAGGCTGTCTCCACATGTCCTGTCCTGTGAGGTATTCCCACCTACTGTCTGTGAATCTGTAGCCCTCACACCTCCATAATATACCCCGCACAGGCAAGGAAAAGGGGCAATGCCAACATGAAGGACGTCCCATATGTTGGAACTAGCAGTAGTGTCCAGGCCCACACCTCAATACTATGTGGGCACCTACATAGCTGTATGGCATCAGCAATACCTGACAGGACAATATCAACCACCTCAAGGTAGGCTAAACACATGTGGTGGACAGGAGCAATACACAACTACCATCATAGGAGGAAATAATCACAGGATGGGCAAAGAAGGAACAGGTGCCTCATTGGCAGCCATGCCACCTTGTTATGCACAAGCAAATAAGGTCACAGGTGATGTACACTAAGACTGCCTTTGAGTACAAACTGGATACATCCACCAAGGCCAAACCCTAGGCCTTCCAGACATGTGTCTGCAAGTTCAGAAACAACACACATATCTGCTATGTAGTAGTGGTCAATAACACCAGATGCACATATGCCATAGATATAGACAACCAGCTGCAGACATGTGAAGTGTAAACCTTACCCCCCTGTCCCCTCATAGGTACACATGTGCATGTACAGCACCTACCCCCCTCCCGTCATGATCAGGAAGCAGGTCTGCCCGTCATGATCAGGAAGCAGGTCTGTAATGCCCTCTCAAAGGCAACACATAGAGTTCTCCATAGGCCTGATACTATTCCTGGCTGCAACCTAAATGAACGCATGGGCTCTCAGACCCATTCTACAGTGCAGTCAACCACAGCCTGAGCACCAGTTCTATCCCATCTGCACAGAGGACAGACAGAAAGTTGATAGAAAACAGGTTATGCATTAGCATGAATGTTCTGAAGGTTACACATCTGAAACTGAAATATATACCATTATGTCATGGCAGCAGTCCTCAATGATATGTTTGAAAACCTCAATACTCCCCATTTAATATAATAATATAATAATAATATGCAATAGGATATAAATAAAAGTATACAGCTTAGCAGTGTTAAAAGTACTATTTTCATATTAAAATATGTAGTAAGTTATTTCTGTCACTCAGGGTAGTGTAGCTGGCGTAAAATGGAAGTGTGAGTGCATATAACATATGAAACCACTCATATATACATGTGTCCCATACAGTATAGTTACACCCCCTGCTACTGTAATGGAAGCACATTTTATATTTTAAAAACACAGAAACAAAATGCCAAAGGCAACAAAAAGTACTTGAAATAGTCCAAGGCACCCAGAAAACAAACTCAGCCACTAATATAAGGATAATTCTAACTTTATTCAGGCAAAAAATAAAAAGCATCAACACTCTCTTTATACTGTACACTCGTTAAAACCTTCATCAGATGTGGACTGCATGTAACCAAAATCCTTTCATACTTCTAGTTCCCATCATTTCAATTAACTAAGACACAATTAAAGTTTAAAGGTACAGTGAAAATTGAATATCCAAGCCTACTTATCTAAATTAACATACCTGTACAACACAATCACCTAAAACCTGTTTAACAAATGTTAAAACATGTTAAAAAATCATATACAGTTTCTTAAAACTTCAAAAACAATTTATAAATAGCTTAAATACAGTAAAAAAATATAGAAAAAATATAACTAAATTATATATTTATATATATATATATATATATATATATATATATATATATATATATATATATATATATATATGTGTGTGTGTGTGTATATATATATATATATATATATATATATATATATATATATATATATATATATATATATATATATATATATATATACACACACACACACACACACACGCACACACACACACACACACACACACACACACACACACACACACACACACACACTATATATATACTCATAACATGTAGTGGATTCATACCCACATCCATACCTCTCAACCTCTTAGTGCAAGAAATCTGGCCAAAGGCTGTTCAAATGGGGGGATAATGGGCCCAAACTAGGTACATATTTTAAATATTGCTCTTATAAATGTAGAATGTTGCCAGAGTGACAGGGTTTGTTTCAGCATACATGTTATGAATGATGTGAGTTCTGAAACTGAAATGTATGTCCACTTACTGTCAGAAATCTTCAAATCATCAGAGTGATTTACCAGGAATTTAAAAATAATGAATTTGTGGAACAGACCAGAAATGTGAGCAATAAACCTGGACATACTGTAGCTATCCAGACAGTGGAGAGGCAGGTTCAGAACCCCCCAGTGCAACAAATCTGGACCAAGCCTGACAAAGTGGGGAGAGAAAACCATGAAAATAGGGACATACCTGAAATACTGGAGTAGATAAACTGACACAGCTGCTGCAGTAACACCCTTATGTCTGTCCTAACATATATTGACTGAAATAGCACAAGTCCAATACTCAATTATTTCTCACTTGTTAGTGACTAAAATCCTCACATCATCCCACTGATGTGTCAGAAATACACAACACTTATGGGGGTCAGGCAACAGTACATCCAACAAATATCTACACATAACATCTCATTAGGAAAACCACACTCAGCTGCTAAGCATGTCACCAAGCGCTGTCCAAACTACAGTCAGACTGACACAACACTAACCCAAATCTGCTAGGGGGAATTACACATGTATTGGCAAATATATCAGGCACTACAGCGATGTAAAAGCACTGAAAAACAGAGACCAGCATGAAAGTGCATACCTACAACCAATTCCACCACAGTCACAGTGACATACTGGTAAGCCAAAGGAATGGTACAGTATAAGGACTGTCTGAACAAAAACATCTCAACATGTTTGCCACTCACATCCTCCACCTACATATACCGCCCAATTTACAGTGTAGTATGATGCCTGGCCATGGTATGGGACATGTCTCAGTCTGCCCCTACAGACATATACAGCCGATAGACTGCCAGAAAACGGGACCAGCATGCACAGGCAGATAGAAAAGGAGTCATAACACATACATCCACCCTCCTCCCTACACAGGCCAAATAACATTGACACACTACACTGCTACACAAACCTGATGGTCTGTCAACAATTGCCAGAAACACGCAGACCTCTCAACTATACAGAGTCCCACAGAATGTGCAGGTTTTTCCATCATATATAAGGCCTCTTCCACATAACATGTCTGGGAGTCTGTTATATCACTGGGATGATATCAGGAATGAAGGCACTAAATAATGATATACCATATCTATCAACTTCTTACTGCATGACATCTGGACAAAGTCTGACATAATTGTGAGACAGAGGCCCAAAAACAGGGGCATATTTGAAATATTGCTGTTATAAATTGAGAAAGTTGCTGGTGTAACAGGGTTTGTTGTAATATATCTTTACTGAGGGATATAAGGTCAGAACCACAAATGAATGTCAACAGTTACTGACTGCAATCCCCAGAGTATGCTACTGATTTTCCAAAGACAACAAATGTCCAAGGAACACACTAACATAGGAGTCCAAGCTCCAGCCATTCTGTGGATAGTCCTACAATTGAGAGTTATGTCAAACACATAACACTGTCAGAGTTAAAATCATGCAGAAACTCCATGTCCACACAAACCCTTTTAGACTAGCATTAGTCCAAATGTATAACAGCAATACTTACATTATGTCCCTATGTCTGGTGCACTCGCCCCATTTTATTGGCCTGTCTCTACATTTTTGTTTGTAAGAGTAATTTCAAAATACCCTCTGTGATGCTGTTGTTCACACACCTCCATGAAGTCCTCACTCGGAAGAAAAAGGGCCAACACCCACATGAAGTCAATTATAGGAGTGTGTTGTCATATAATTGGCTGTATGAATAACAACACAGCTGTTCTGCATGCAATTAGCAAGTGGGGGACACCAACTGGTGCACAGGTCATCAGCTGCTTATGAGCATTACCTACAAAAGGCAAGCTGCTGCCTATGCAAAACAGAGTACACCCTACATCCACGAGAAGAGAGAGAGAGAAACAGTCAAAAGAAAAAAAAAGCAAACAGAATATAACCACCTACACTTGGAAAAAAACAGGTATGTCAAAAAAGTAAACATGTAATGGACTGCAGTAGGGGTATGTACAAATGGGAAATAGGAAGTTTAACACATATGTCTCAACAAGACTTGCTGTACTGATATATTGATGATCAGAACCTATTGCCATAGCATTTGGGTCTGTCTGCAGTGACATAGATCATAGGTCAAACCCCTGAGTCACCCGAGGAAAGGATGGCTCACATATGACTACTACTGGAGTGTGTGTTGAACAGTACTAACTGTGACAATGCTAGGCCAGCTACTGGGATGTCATGCACATGCATATCTTACTTGTGAATACAAGTATGATATACTTGTTTGTCTCAGAAATGTGAGAGACCTATACATGTTATTTGCAGAGTGAAGTACTGTTGCTGATGTGTGTGTTGAACTGCATGTGATATACTGAGCTCATACCATGTAACCTCCAGTGTTATGCACACTGACCATATGTGTGCCTCATATTTGTAGTCATTTACTCATACAGTTGTGTTATGTCTGGCAAATCCTTGGCAAATCTGTGAAGACTGACATTACAACATCTCCTTCTTTTTTTTCTGGCTGTTCTCATTATGGATCACCACAGTGGATTACCTGTTGCCATTTCTGCTGTCCTCTGCATCTTGTTCTGTCACACTAACCACCTGCCTGTCCTCTATCACCACATCCAGAAACCTTATCTGAAGCCTTCCTCTTTTCCTCTTACCTGGCAGCTACATCCTTACCATCCTTTTCCCAATATACTCAGCCTCCCTCCTCAGCACATGTCCAAGCCAATGTAATCTTGCCCCTCTGGCTTTGTCTAAAAACCATGCAACATGGGCTGACCCTCTCATATACACATTGCTAATCCTATGCACCCTCGTCACACCCAGTGGAAATCCTAACATCTGTAACTCTGCCACGTCCAAGTCTGACTCCTGAATTTTTGTCAGCAGCACTCTCTCCAACCTGTATAACATAGCTGGTCTCATTATCGTCTTGTAGACCTTCCCTTTCACTTTCGCTGATACTCGTCTGTGACAAATCACTCCTGACACTCTTCTCCACCCTCTCCATCCTGCCTGTACTCTCTTCTTCTCCTGTCATCCACAGTTGTCATTACTCTGAAGTATTGATCCCAATCATTTCAACTCATCCACCTTTGCCAACTTTACTCCCTGCATCCTCAACATTCTGCTACCCTCTCTCTCATTCACACATAGATATTCTGTCATAGTCCTGCTGACCTTCATTCATATCCTCTCTAGAGCATATCCCCATCTCTCCAGGTTCTCCTAAATCTGTTCCCTACTCTCAATACAGATCACAATGTCATCTGCAAACATCATAATCAACAGGGACTCCTGTATGATCTTGTCTATCAACCTGTCCATCACCATTGCAAATAAGAAAGGGCTCACAACTGATACCTGATGTAATCCCACCTCCACCTTAAATGCATCCATCACTCCCACTGCAGACCTCACCCCAGTCACACCACACTTGTACATATCCTGTACCACTCTTACATATATCTCTGCCATTCATGACTTCCTCATACAATACTACAAATCCTGTCTAGGCACCCTGCCATATGCTTTCTCTAAGTCCAGGAAGGCACAACACCAACTCCTGACCTCCTCTGTACTTCTCCATCAACACTCTCAGGGCAAACATTGCATCTGTAGTGCTCTTTCCTGTCATGACACCATACTGCTGACCACTACTCATCACCTCCCTGCATAACCTAGCTGCCACTACTCTTTCCCATAACTTCATGCTGTGACTGATCAATGTTATCCCTCTGTAGTTACTACAGCTCTGCACATCAACCTTATTCTTAAAATGGTACCCAAACAGTTTTCTCCATTCCTCATGCAACTTTTCACTTTCCAAGATATCATTTGACAATATGGTTAAAAAC
Organism: Protopterus annectens; assembly: GCF_019279795.1. Classification (NCBI taxonomy): domain Eukaryota; kingdom Metazoa; phylum Chordata; order Ceratodontiformes; family Protopteridae; genus Protopterus; species Protopterus annectens. The sequence continues at coordinate 99,378,244 of NC_056741.1, forward strand.
ACCATCTCCGTTTCCCCTAAACACCTCCATGCTTCCACAGGTATGTCATGTGGACCAACAGGCTTTCCAGTATTCATACTCTTCATAGCTATCCTTTCTTCCTCCTTGGTAAGCTGTTGCACTTTCTGATTCCCCATACCCACATCATCCAACCTTCTCTCTCTCATTCTCTTCATTCATCAGCCTCTCGAAGTACTCTGTCCATCTGCCCAACACACTCTCCTCACTTGTGAATATGTTTCCCTCATCCTTTATCACCCTTACCTGCTGCACATCTTTCCTAGCACAGTCCCTCTGTCTAGCCAATTGGTACATGTCCTTTCATCCCTCTTTACTGTGCAACCTGTCATACAAGTCTTCATATGCCTCATCCTTAGGTTTTACCACCTCTCTCTTTGCCATGCACCTCATCTCCTTATACTCCTGTCTACTTTCCTTATCTTTCTAGCAATCCCACTCCTTCTTCACCAACCTCTTTCTCTGTATACAGTCATGTACTTCCTCAGTCCACCACCAGGTCTCTTTGTACTCAATCCTCCATCCATGTCACACACATCTTTCTAGCCATCTCCCTTACTAGCTCTGCTGTACTTACCCATATATTTGTTAAATCTTCACTGCCATCCAGTACCCATCTTCACTCTTCTCTGAACTGCACCTCACAATCACCCTTTTCCAGTTCCCACCAGTTGATCCTTGGTGCTGCCCTCACACTCCTCCTCTTCTTGATCACCAACATCATCTTACAGACCAACAAAATGCACTTTCCCCTGTCACCACTTTACACTCTCCAATCTCCTTGAAACTGGCCTTCCTACATTGGATATATTCCACCTGTGTGCATCTTCCTCCACTCTTGCCCTTTGAAATCTGCTGTAATCACCACTCTGTCACCCTTGGGTACAGTTATTAACACGTCATCCAGCTGACTCCACATTTTCCTTTCTCATCCATCGCACAACCAACTTGCGTAACATATGCACTAACAACAGTCATCATTACACCATCAGTTTCCAGCTTCATAAGCATCACTCTATCACTCTATCAGACACTCATTTCATCCTCCAAAATACTCTTGGCAGACTGTTCCTTCAGGATTACCCCTACCTCCTTTCTCCTCCCATCCACAACAGGATAGCACAATTGTGACCTGCCTCTGATACACCTAGTCATAATCCCCTTGCATCTGGTCTCTTGCACACACAATATATCAACCTTCCTTTGGCCATCATATCAGCTACTGATGTCCCTATACCAGTCATACTGCCAACATTAAAAGTTCTTACCCTCATTAATGCACTCCTAGCCTTTCTCCTCTCTTCCTGGCATATGAGTGTTGGACATCCTCCATGGTATGCCTGTCAATGCAAAGGCTGCTTTGCTATCGAATGACTCAAGTGTGTTACAACAATATTAAGACAGTCTCACTAATTTTATCCCATTGTCCCCCTACAGATATTCTGCTCTAATATGTTGAGAGGGATGACTTGGCAGTAAGAGTGTGAATACGGTATGCCATACTGACATAGAACAGAAATGTATATTAGGTATTACCTGTGCACATGTCAATATGAGTAGGTGAATCTGGCTGCCTCATAACAACCGACAGAGGATGCAAAATGTCAATTAAATAAGTTGTACATGTTGTACACATGTGTAATCTTAGTTACTGTGCATCTAACAGAGTGACATTTCTACAGCTACTGGTTGTTGCATTGCCCTGACACAGGCATGGGTACTACAATAAGTATGATTATCAGCTTGAAATTGGAGAGGTATCCAACTGTGTTATGACTTTGTGTTCATGCCTACTACAAAAAGCTATATGAACACCTATATAGCTGTATGGACTCAGCAATACCTCACTTGTAAAACCTGCTTCCACCAAAGTAGAGTAATCCCTTTTTCTGGACAGCAGCAATACACAAACCACAGACTTGGGCCCTATATTGGCTAGACAGGGCACGGTAGTAGCAGGCACCAACTTGGCATCAAGTCAGCCATTGTCTGAACAAGCATATAAGGTCACAGGTAGATTACTGTAAGGCTAACTATGAGTACAAAGTGGACACATCCACCAAGGCCAATCACAAGGCCATCTTCCCATATGTCTGCAATCTCAGAGGCAACAAACCAACCCAACCTGTAATGGTGGTCAATTAGACCACATACACACACAACATAGCTATAACCAACCTGCTACAGATAGGGTTAGGGCAAACATCACTCCCCTGTCTCAGCATCACTATAGGTGGATATGCACAGCACCTGCACCCCTCCCCTCATCACCAGTGAGCAGGTACAGATTGCCTACTGAAAGGCAACAAACATAAGTATCCATGGGACCTAATAACATCCCTGTTCACATCCTACATGAAATCAGGCTTGTGCTCCCAGCTCCATTACACACTGTAGTCACATCAAGGCTCGGCACCATCCACACCCCATCAACATGGAAGATGGCCAATGTCATTCCTCTACAGAGCTCTGAATGAGGAATAGAGGATTATGCAATTAACTGGCCCTCATTGGGGGGAATATGGCACATCAGGACCAGGAGTGCAATGCCAGCTGATACTGTGCTGATATATTACAGGGGTATAGTGTAGTTGTGTGTGGTGGCTACTGGTATTCAATGTACATGTGCAGGTTCTGCACATACTGTGGCCAAATTTATGAGGTCCTGTGATGTGTTTCACTGTTTATGTCTTCCAGGTGCAATGTCGCATCAGCAAAGGGCAGCTTTTTCAGAGGCTGAGACAACCATAATCATAAAAGCCATGCTACAGGACCATGCAATAATGTTTGGCCGGAGTCAGCAACATCTGCGGGAGAGGACTGCCCTTTGGGATGACTTTGTCCACAGGGTAAATGATGTCAGCCTGCATGCACATACATACGAACAGGTCTGGCATTATGCAACTGACCTCCTACTCCATGCCCGGCAAAGGGCTGCTGCCGTGCCCAAGGACTGCATAGCCACAGGTGGGGGCCAAGTTATGCAGCCCTCACTGACACCCACAGAGGAGCTCCTTGCCAACCTTGGGGCACCCATCCCAGTACAACATCATGGTACAGATCTCCACATGTTGGAGGTGGGTGACACCCAGACAATGGACGAGAAGCGTGCAGGTAAGGCCCCAGTGAAGATTACTAGACTAGTGTAGCCGCCATACTTGTATATGTAGAGTATCTACATGCATGTGCCAGGTCAGATTGCAGTTGTGGATGGGGTTTCCTAATGCACAGAAGTGCACATCTATGGTGAAGGGCAGCAAATTGTGTAGTATGGGAGGTTGTACTATAAATGTGCAGACATGCTGCATCCATCCTGTACAAATGCCATATGTGAGTCTGCTGACAATACTTCTATCCCACAGCTACCTAGGTCCCTCTTGTCTGCATGTGGGACAGAAGTCTGAAGCTGGTGAGAATGGGATTGTTCTGTTGTGGTTTGCCAATACCCCAGGCATGTGAAGGGCATGTCATTTCCCCATGCACACAACTGTCACTTATAACAGTATTGCTTTATGTGCATGGTCACTTGTGGTGGTGTTAACTGCATTGCTTTACAGTGGTCATGACACGGGCCTATCTGAAGAGAATGTAACATTCCTGTAGCATACATTCAACCTGTCATTGTAAGACTTCTGGACAGAGACCAGAAAAATGGTGGGACAAACGGTCTAAGGTAGGGACATGTGTGAAACATTACCCTTATACAGTGGATATAAACAGTGTACACACCCCTGTTAAGATGCCAGGTGTTTGTGATATATACAAATTGAGGCCACAATATGTCAGTCCACACCTTTTCCAACCTTTAATGTGACCCATAACATGATAACTTCATGTGCAAAACCAACCAATCTGTTGGGCGTCAAATATGGAGTATACAAACCTTGCTATAAGCTGGATGCATACGTGTGCACACTCTTCAAATAATATTTTATTGCAGCAGCTTGTGATTTACTGACAGCATTCAGTCTGCTTGGGTACACACCTGTCATCAAGTAAAAGCATTCTGAGTAACACCAAATAACAGTCTGCTGTCCAAGTACAATATTCATGACATTTGCTCAGTTGCCTGCAACAGCAACAGCAACAGCCATGGCTTGCAGCCAGCTTATAAAGCAGCAAAGGGTTCTCATATTTGAAAGGTAGTAGTCATGAGTAGGGTACAAAAACATTACCACAGAGTTGCATACACCATGGAACACAGTGGAGACTGTCATCAAAAGGTGGACTGAATATGGGACAACAGTGCTGTTGATAAGAACCTGATGTCCCTCCAAAACTGATGAAAAGACATGTCCAAACCTGGTCAGGGAGGCTGTAAGGGGACATAGAGCAACACTGAAGGAGTTGCAGGAATCTCTTGCAAGTACTGGTGTTGGGTACTACATGTGAGAACAGTCTCCCATATTCTGCATATGTCCGGCGTATGGGGTAGGGTCAGAAGATGGAATCATTTCCCCACACCCAAAAACATCCAAGGGTGGATACAACTTGCAATACAGCACATCATGTCTCCCAAAGGCATGTGTGAAAATGTGTTATGGTGTAATGAGACTATGGATCGATCTCACAGCCACAATACCAAAAGGTACATGTGGTGCACAAGCAACACCTCCCTTCACCAGAAGATCGTCATCCCCATGGTGAATCATGCTGGTGGTATTGGCCTGCTGTGGGGATGATGTTCTAAAGCCAGAAATGGACCTGTAGTCATGGTGGTGGGAATTCTGAACAGTTCAAAATAACACTCAGATCTGGCCCACATCCATTAGGCATCTGCAAGAATGCTGAGGATGGGGAGGAGTATCAGCCTTCAACATGACCATAATTATTCATCCAAAGTTACCTAAGAATGGCTCCACCTGAACACACTCATGGTTATGGATTGGCCCAGCCAGAGCCTAGACCTAAACCCAATAGCAAAACATCAGTGTGACCTGACAAGGGCTGTGCACATGAGCTGCCCTTCCAAAGAGGAGTGGCCAAATAATGCCAAGTCAAGATGTGCCATGCTGATAGACACCTTCCCAAGAAGAGCGGATGGTGTAAGTCATTTACAAAGTGCTTCAAAAAAGTATCATTTTAAGGGTGTGCACACTTATGCAACCCCGATATTGTACATATTTCATTCATTATATTTTACACGTAACACATTTGTTTATCGATTGGACTGCACAGGACATATATCACATGAAAGATGGGTAATATATTTGAATGCATTATTGTGGTCTCATTTTATATATTTCAAAAAAGACAGAGCCAGCACAAAGTATGGTATAGAAATTTAATATGCCCAAAAATACAGTATCATGGGTGAGGGAAAAAAAGCCCCAATACCCAAACCAAATCGGTTTCAGCTCAACAGCCTTCTTCAGTGAGAAAGATAAACAGCATACAAGTAGTGGGGCAAAAAACCTTTATATACATACATATATATATATATATATATATATATATATATATATATATATACATATTTATTTATTTATTTTATTTTACATTTGTTGACCAGTCTAGTCTAACTGGATATATGTCCATTTTCAGTAGAGGCCCGGGGAGAAAAGCTCCAGGGAAAAAAAACATACAATTTAATAGAGAATAACACAAAAACAGTTTTATACAGCAATAATTATACCATAAAAGCAGTTTTATACAGCAATAATTTTAGCATAACATGTTAGCTCAAGAAATTGTTAAAAGAATATCAAAAAATAGAAGAATTAAAAGTTTTTTTTATTTTTTTTATTATAAGATACTCTTACTAGAAACAAGACTTAGAAGGGTAGTATACTAAGTAGGTTAAAGTATGCTAGTAACAATTTATTTCTATGTGAGAGAAAAGGATATATAAGTAATTTAAGAAGGTTTGTAATAGGAGAAAGGTAAAAGATCAGAGTCAAGAAAATGTTAGTCAGGGTTAGAACAGGAGCATAACCAGTGGTTATTGAAGTAGAGCTTTAGATTTCTTTTAAAAAGTGGGAGAGAGGTCAGAGATGTAAGGTCAGGTGATAATTGATTCCATACTTTTCAGACAGAGTTAGAGAACAAGGAATCACCTGCTAAGTTTTTAGATTTAGTAATATTCATAAGCATTTTGTTTGAGGAGCGTACATTTTTGAGATTGCTATATGGTATAATGAAGCTAGAGAGTATGGGAGTATTGTGGGGTTGATAAAGGGCCTTGTATGCTATTGTAAGTTGCTGAAATTGTATCTGATTCAGAAATTCATACACACATTCAAGACAACCTCCTATTGGTTAATTAAAGATGCTTATTTATACCAGGAGGAAAAAGCCCCGCCCCAGTCTGATAATCCATTTTCTTTCTTTAACATTTAAAATAGTATGCCAACCAGATTTGTCCCTACAATTCCCCAATATGCAATCAATTATGGCAAATCTAAATAAAGCAGTATTATGTTTGCAAGTGTGTTGAAAGAGAGCATTGGACTGTCTTTCATTCTTTATGTCACTCACATGTTCCCCGATTCTAAGTTTGAGAGGTCTCAAAGTTTGGCCCACGTAAAACGCGGGGCATAAACAAGTGGCCAAATATATTACCCAACTCGTGCTGCAATTTGCCAAAAAGCTGATATTAAAGATGGTGGAAGTATTTTTGCTGGTAAATTCCTTAGTTTTGTTCACCCTGTAACAATGGGAACAATGTCCACAAGGGACACATCCCACCAATGTGTCCCCGTGAGTGTACATTGGATGGGAAAAGTCCCCCTATGGTCAAACCTTTTATAATGACTAAATAGAGAACACAATGTGCGTCTCCTGCAGAAGGAAAAAAGAACATCTGTACCCCAAATGATCAGACAGTCTTTCCTCTGCCATCAGGATGTTCCAATGTCTATTAATAATATGCATAAATGATTTGGTATTCCTGCCAAACGTAGTAACAAATCTCATCCTAGACTGAGTATCTGGTGACTGAACTTTGTATTCCAATAATTTGGCCCTATCCTGTCTCAAAACAAATTGGCAAGCCCTGCCAATACCCCCTAGTTTGTAACCCCTATCCTAGAACCAGTGGATCATGTCCCTTTTATGTTGGTCATATATCAAAGAGTTGGAGCAAATTCTTCTGACCGTTAAAAACTGAGATTTTGGGATGTTCCGGATGATATGTTGTGGGTGGAAGCTGGTAGCATGCAAGAGAGAATTATATTTGGAAAATGTCCTATATACCTTAGTATCCAAGATATCAGATTTTCTACTGACAAAAACATCCAAAAAGGTAATTTTAGTCCTACTGCAAGTAACCCTGAATTCAATGCCCCATTTATTCTCATTAAGATAATCCACAAACTCTTGGAAGAAAATATTATTAGACTTCCACACCAACCAACAATCATTGAGGTATTGCCTCCAAATATCAATCTCATTGATATATAAATTGTGGCAAGGATCATAAATCAACTCCTCCTCCAGGTATGCCATGAACAGGCCGGCATATATGGGCACAAAGAAAGCCCCCATGGCTGTTTCTTGTACTTGCCAAAAGCATTGATCTTGAAAATTGAACATGTTTTTTGTCAAAACGTGTTCAGCCAGGCAAATAAGAAAGGTGTTAAAACCTGGTTCATACAATTCAGATTTGTCCATCCAGTGTTGTAATGCTAACAACCATGCACAATGTGGGATGTTGTTCTACAAAGAAGTGACATCCAGGGTACATAAAAGCCAGTCCTGTTATAGCTGCATTTCCAGGATAATACCCAAAAATTGGGTATTGTCCTCCATGTGAGCTCGCACATAAGCCAACAAGGGTTTCAAATAAAGTATCAGAAATTCAGAGAGGGGTTCAATAAGGGAGCCCCTACCTGCCAATATAGGACTCCCCGGTGGATTTTTGGGGTCCTTATGGATGTTAGGTAAAAGATAAAGATACTGCTGTTTGGGGTCAAGTATCTTAAGATGGAAAATGTCTACACTAGTGATAATGCCTTCCTCCTGAGCTTCATCTAGAAAGGTATCAATTTCCATTTTAAACCTCCTAGTAGAATCCAATGGCATAGCCATGTAGTATCTACTGAAAAGGGATTATGAAACTTGGGGGGGGGGCTTTTTTCTCCTGGTCTAAATGAGCATCTTTAATTAACCATCTTTAATTAACCAATAGGAGGTTGTCTTGAATTTGTGTATGTATGTATATATATATATATATATATATATATATATATATATATATATATATATATATATATATATAGATATACATATATATTATATAAAGGGCTTTTTTGTCCCACTACTTGTATGTTGTTTGTCTTTGTCATTGAAGAATGCTATTGAGCCAAAACCGGTTTAGTTTGGGTGTTGGGGATTTTTTCCCCTCACCCATGATACTGTATTTTTGGGCATATTAAATTGCTATACTATACTTTGTGCTTGCTTTGCCTTTTCTGAATTTGCTTCTGGACTTTAGAGCCTTTGCACTTGCCATACGTGTGGGTTTGGATTGACTTTGGCTTTGCTTTGCTTGGTTCTCTCTGTTGGCGCTTTGTGTGGTTATCATCGATTACAGTGGATGCTCATCTTATGGTTCCCTATTGGATTTTGTATTGCTGACTGGATTTTACCTACATTCAGCCTCGTTTCACCAATACTGGACTTAGGAGTGTATATATTGATTGCTGGTACCTATTTCGTCATTACTAACAGGATGGGACACACAGTCTTTCTAAGCCTAGCAATTGTTTGGAGGGATTGCCCGTCATAGTATACACTGTCCATTTGGTCTAATTTCTAATATTGTGAAAGATTTGGGTACCCTTGTCATCATTTGCATTTCTACAGTGATTGGACAGTGTGCACACTTTCTTGGACCCAGGAACTGAACAGAGAAATAATTTGTGTATTGAGATACTGTTTAGTGGGATCGCCTAATGTCTATTTCAACTTTTGCAGATGCTTGTGACTACCTTACCCTATTTTTGACTTGTGCCTTAGCAAACTCAGCGATTTACTCTGTCAATCCAGTACTTTCCTCGGCAATATTTCCATTTTGTTTTATTGCACTTTGTTTTGAATGGACTTTAATCTCTTTTATGAGGTTTGTTTTACCAGGAATTTTGAACTTGGAACTGGTGATTAACAAGGACTTTAGTACAATTTGGTCATCAGCCCACGATTTCTAAATATTCATGTGGGGTTGGTTTGGGTAATTTGATGGTTGGGGCTGATTTGAATGTACGGAAATTCTTCTTTTTTGAATTGTTGCAAACAATTTATGAATGCTTATTATTGTAGTTTTCCTTATCAAGAGCATATGGGAATGATCATGGTTATTTGTTTACAGTACTGACATAATATCAAAGTTTTGCTGTATTTCATGTTCTATGTTTGGTGATTATATTTGTATTTGTTTTTTCGGATCAGGTATTTATGTGTAAGTCAACTACCACTACTTATACTTGATTTTATGAATCAGCCAGGGTTGTTGACTAATAGATGACTTTAAGCACATAATTTGACCCATTTTATATGAATTTGAGTAGGGCTAGTCATTTTCAATCCTTTTTGCAGGGGTATTATTATGCTAGTGCAGTTAAGGCTTTTTGATTTATATTTTTTGTTGCCAGCTTTATTATTGAACTGTATTTTTTTATGATTATGTAGAAGGCCAACCTTACATATAGTTTGCTCTCCATGACGATTTTGGGTGGGTAGCTAGGTCCTTATTATCTGGAAGGAACTACCACTAGTACTTTTGTATTTTTGTATTTTCCAAGTTACATCTCCTCCAGGCCATGAGGTTCACTATACACTGGGAAAAATTCTTGCTGTATGCTTTCACATGTATTAGGCAACTATTATGTAACTCTATCAGGATCTTATCCATTGGGTCTACTAAATTTGGGACCCGATTTTTTTGGATGTTTTTTTGATCCTGTTGGTTTTGGAATTTAGTGATATGTAGCATTGTGTGTGCTTGTTATAATTTATGTACAGGAGCAGAATGGTCATTCACAACAAGGGCTACTTATTGTATCACTTTATATACTAATTTCAGGGGATGAATACCCAGTTATGAGTAGGGATTACTGAATATTTAATTCCCTATTTGGTTTTCAGTATGGTTTTTGCCTATACATGTGTAAAAGCTGATATATTAGTTTCAATGTATTGACATGATTGTGGGCTTTATGGCTTGTGACAGAGAGTGACATTGGGTGGACATACAATTTTTTGTGCCTTCTTTTATAGGCTTAACTCAAAGGTCTTTTGGTCTTTCCTTCCACTATATGTTGGTCTGGCGACCCTCTGTTTTATTTTTTGTTTTATTTTCTGGTTGATTGCTAATTGGTCAATATACACCTTTGACATGGATTTGGCTTCTCTTATCAAAGGTTCATCATCAGATACAGACGATTTGGAGGTATTTGGGTGGGACCTTTTAGTTTACCTAATAGGGACAACTTTATAGATAATGATCCAGCTAGTCAATGTAAGGTGGCCTTCTTTAAACTGACTAAGAATATGAAGAATTTAAGAACTAATGTCTGGCATTTATTGTTCTTTAAGCCTATTAACATAAACAGATTACACCTAGGGGACTTAGTGTTAAGTTACAAACCTTGGTACATAGTGTTGATCAGTTACTCTCCGAACAATGGGCGTAGGTAAAGCAGCAGGCATCCATTGGTTTTGTGGATGCCTTAGCAGCCTGTTATAAATGTATGGTTCAACAAGGCATTCAGGAAGTTGAAACTCTATGTCAGAACCTTAATGCTTTTGAGAATTTACCTTGCTATATGTCCTGTCTGAACCAACTTAGTAGTTAACTATTTGACTTGGAAAAGCCACTAAAAGAAAAAAGACGAAGAAATTCAACAGAGATACAGGCGACTATGAGAAAGGCAAACCTTTTGATATTTCCAAAAATGTCAAATTTATGTTTTCTGACAAGAAACCATTTACTCCTAAGTGGAAAAGACCTAAATCCATTCTCAAAAGGAATAGAGATTCCTCCACGTTCACTTCAGGGGATGAATCATCATCCAATACTGAAGCTGATGATAACCATACAGTTGCATCACCAGACCCCAAGCAAACTAATTTGCAACACTCTTTAGGGTCAGGATCAGGAAAGGGGTGAGGAAACATAAGGGCAACAAGCAATTTGGAGGGGCTCCTCAAACTGATGACACAAAGGTAGATACTTGTATTAATGTGTATAACATTTCTTCTGTAACCTTGTCTGAAATGGAAATAAAGATCTTGAACAAAGGCCTGAACTTTGTACCTGTTTTTTTGTTCCTGAACATACCCTGGCTCAGGATGTTATGGATTTTTGTTGATTATGAAATCTAAGGCTATTTTTTTGATAATGCCCCAGCCAATACTCAGAGAGGCTTCAAATTTCATGGAACCACATTTATGCCCCCCATGTTACCCATTGTATCGATTTTTCAACTTAATGTTCTTAAAGCCCCACATTTTGATTCCTGTGAGAATAAGAACTTTCCCAACAATTTATCCAAAGTTGAGGAACAATGTATAGATGGTTTAAGGAATAACAGGGATATTGTTAGTCTACCTGCCGATAAAGGAGAAGTGGCCTTATTGTGTGGAGGCATTGAAATAGAAGATGGTAGATACTACATGGCTATGTCACTGGATCCTACTAGGAGGTTTAAAGTGGAAATAGATAACTTTCTGGATGAAGCTCAGGAGGAAGGCATTATCACTAGTGTAGACATTTTTCATCTTAAGGTACTTGGCCCCAAACAACAGCATCTTTATCCTTTACCTAACATCCATAAGGACCGCAAAAATCCACCAGGGAGGCCTATAGTGGCAGGTAGGGGCTCCCTCACTGAACCCCTCACTGAATTTCTGACACTTTATTTGAAACCCTTATTGGCTTATGTGCGAGGTCGCATCCAGGACACTACCCAATTTTTGGGTAATATCTCGGAAATGCAGCTAGAATAGGACTGGCTTTTATGTACCCTGGATGTCACTTCTTTGTATACCAACATCCAACATTGTGCAGGATTGTTATCAATACAACATTGGATGGACAAATTTGAATTGTATGAACCAGGTTTTAACACCTTTCTTATTTGGCTGAACATTTTTTGACAAAAAACATGTTCTATTTTCAAGATCAATGCTTTTGGCAAGTACAAGGAACAACCATGAGGGCTTTCTTTATGTCCATATATGCCAGCCTGTTCATGGCATACCTGGAGGAGGAGTTGATTTATGATCTTTGCCACAATTTATATATTAATGAGATTGATATTTGGAGGCGATACCACGATGATTGTTGGTTGGTGTGGAAGTCTAATGATATTTTCTTCCAAGAGTTTGTGGATTATCTTAATGAGAATAAATGGGGCATCGAATTCAAGGTTACTTGCAGTAGGACTGAAATTACCTTTTTGGATGTTTTTGTCAGTAGAAATTCTGATAATACCTTGGATACTAAGGTATATAGGGCATTTCCTCAATATAATTCTCTCTTGCATGCTAACAGCTTTCACCCACAACATATCATCCGGAACATCCCAAAATTTCAGTTTTTAAGGGTCAGAAGGATTTGCTCCAACTCTTTGATGTATGACCAACATAAAAGGGACATGATCCACTGGTTCCAGGATAGGAGTTACAAACCAGGGGGTATTAGCAGGGCTTGCCAATTTGCTTTCATGACAGGATATGGCCAAATTATTGGAATACAAAGTTCAGTCACCAGATACTCAGTCTAGGGTGAGATTTGTTACTACTTTTGGCAGGAACACCAAATCATTTATGCATATTATTAATAGACATTGGAACATCCTGATGGCAGAGGAAAGACTGTCTGATCATTTGGGGACAGAGGTTCTTTTTCTTCCACAGGGTCCACATTGTTTCTCTATTTAGTCATTATAAAAGGTTTGACCATCAGTTAACTTTTCCCATCCAACGTACACTCACGGGGGACACATTGGTGGGATGTTTCCCTTGTGGACATCGTTCCCATTGTTACAGGGTGAGCAAAACTAAGGAATTTACCAGCAAAAGTACTTCCACAGTCTTTAATATCACTTTTTTTGGCAAATTGCAGCACACGATGGCTACTATATTTGGCCACTTGTTCATGCTCCGTGTTTTATGCGGGCCAAACTTCGAGACCTCTCAAATTTAGAATTGGGGAACATGTGAGTGACATAAAGAAGAAAAGACAGTCCAATGCCCTCTTTAAACACACTTGCAAACATAATACTGCTTTATTTAGATTTACCATAATTGATTGCATATTGGGGAATTGTAGGAAAAATCTGGTTGGCATACTATTTAAAATGTTAAAGAAAGAAAATGGATTATCAAACTGGGGGACTTTTCCCTCATGGTCTAAATGAGCATCATTAATTAACCAATAGGAGGTTGTCTTGAATTTGTGTACGTATATATAAAGGGCTTTTCTGTCCCACTACTTGTATGCTGTTTGTCTTTCTCACTGAAGAAGGTTATTGAGCTGAAACCAGTTTGGTTTGGGCTTTTTTTCCCTCACCAATGATACTGTATTTTTGGGCATATTAAATTGCTATACCACACTTTGTGCTGGCTATGTCTTTTTTGAATTTGCTTCTGGTCTTTAGAGCCTTTGCACTTGCCGTACTTGTGGGTTTGGATTGACTTTGGCTCATTTTATATATTACAAGAACATGGCATGTTAACAGGGTTGTGTACACTTATCATATCCACTGTAAGCTTAGAAGGCTGGTGGTGTAACAGGAATTTTGTGACCATACATTTACTGCTGGTTTGGTGGTCTGAAACTCAAATGGATGTCATTAATTAGTGATGTCAGTCCTCAGATCATCCCAGTTATGTATCAGACAAACACAGGGATTATGAGAAACAGAGCAAACATATGAGCCACACATCTACACATCCTGCAATGATCTGTACAGTTGTGAGGTATGTTCTGTAGTACTTCCCACTGTGCTATAAAGGTGAGCAGCAATGATGTGCACATGAGTGCAGCCTGTTCTGGGGAAGGGCCATCAACTACTAACACTACTGATGTATCTCAGAGCTCTATATTGTTAGTTACATGTAGTAAAACTGGCTGCAATGCGTAATGCTGAGGGCCATGTGTCATGCATGTCACCATTTGGGTAATGTAGATTTGTGTAACAGATTTGAGTCACCTCACCTGTGTGTGTGTGTGTGTGTGTGTGTGTGTGTGTGTGTGTGTGTGTGTGTGTGTGTGTGTGTGTGTGTGTGTGTGTATTCCAGCCAACCTCAAAGTGCAGGTATTAATGTACATATGTTGTCTTCTCCTCACAGGTGGCAATGAGGTTCGGGGTCCCTCCCATTTGGAAACTGATGTCATTGTTTCTGCAGACTATGACAATGATCATAGGAATAGTGAGGTACAGATGGGGTCGTCAGGGGCTCAATTTGTGCCATTGGGTGGCATCGCACTGTTGTCCACAGCATCCTTACACATAGGGACAATGCCCGCACATACCCCATCTCCAGTGGCCACAGATGATGGACAGTTGGCAGATGGTGACATAGAACAGGCTAGTGTGGTGACTATGGCAGGTGTGAGTGTCAACACTGGCCACAACCAGAGTGTAGGCAAGGTCCCATATAGGTAGATGGACAGGGGTGCTCACAGGAAGACTGCTGCTCATCAAGCTGCTGTCACATGTGCCATAGCAGATGTCACCAGATGCATGTTTTGGTCTGTCATGGATGCACAGGCATGTAGTGAATGCCACACCAGACAAATAATCAGGGTGGTGGATGCAACTCTTCCTGATTTACATGGTGACATACATGACCTTGTTGAGGCCACACATCAAAATACTGTGGTCATGAATAGACAGTGGGGTGAGACCTTGGCAACCCTCTACCATGACATGCTGCCGTGCCCAAGGACTGCATAGCCACAGGTGGGGGCCAAGTTATGCAGCCCTCACTGACACCCACAGAGGAGCTCCTTGCCAACCTTGGGGCACCCATCCCAGTACAACATCATGGTACAGATCTCCACATGTTGGAGGTGGGTGACACCCAGACAATGGACGAGAAGCGTGCAGGTAAGGCCCCAGTGAAGATTACTAGACTAGTGTAGCCGCCATACTTGTATATGTAGAGTATCTACATGCATGTGCCAGGTCAGATTGCAGTTGTGGATGGGGTTTCCTAATGCACAGAAGTGCACATCTATGGTGAAGGGCAGCAAATTGTGTAGTATGGGAGGTTGTACTATAAATGTGCAGACATGCTGCATCCATCCTGTACAAATGCCATATGTGAGTCTGCTGACAATACTTCTATCCCACAGCTACCTAGGTCCCTCTTGTCTGCATGTGGGACAGCAGTCTGAAGCTGGTGAGAATGGGATTGTTCTGTTGTGGTTTGCCAATACCCCAGGCATGTGAAGGGCATGTCATTTCCCCATGCACACAACTGTCACTTATAACAATATTGCTTTATGTGCATGGTCACTTGTGGTGGTGTTAACTGCATTGCTTTACAGTGGTCATGACACGGGCCTATCTGAAGAGAATGTAACATTCCTGTAGCATACATCACAACCTGTCATTGTAAGACTTCTGGACAGAGACCAGAAAAATGGGGGGACAAACGGTCTAAGGTAGGGACATGTGTGAAACATTACCCTTATACAGTGGATATAAACAGTGTACACACCCCTATTAAGATGCCAGGTGTTTGTGATATATACAAATTGAGGCCACAATATGTCAGTCCACACCTTTTCCAACCTTTAATGTGACCCATAACATGATAACTTCATGTGCAAAACCAACCAATCTGTTGGGCATCAAATATGGAGTATACAAACCTTGCTATAAGCTGGATGCATACGTGTGCACACTCTTCAAATAATATTTTATTGCAGCAGCTTGTGATTTACTGACAGCATTCAGTCTGCTTGGGTACACACCTGTCATCAAGTAAAAGCATTCTGAGTAACACCAAATAACAGTCTGCTGTCCAAGTACAATATTCATGACATTTGCTCAGTTGCCTGCAACAGCAACAGCAACAGCCATGGCTTGCAGCCAGCTTATAAAGCAACAAAGGGTTCTCATATTTGAAAGGTAGTAGTCATGAGTAGGGTACAAAACATTACCACAGAGTTGCATACACCATGGAACACAGTGGAGACTGTCATCAAAAGGTGGACTGAATATGGGACAACAGTGCTGTTGATAAGAACCTGATGTCCCTCCAAAACTGATGAAAAGACATGTCCAAACCTGGTCAGGGAGGCTGTAAGGGGACATAGAGCAACACTGAAGGAGTTGCAGGAATCTCTTGCAAGTACTGGTGTTGGGTACTACATGTGAGAACAGTCTCCCATATTCTGCATATGTCCGGCGTATGGGGTAGGGTCAGAAGATGGAATCATTTCCCCACACCCAAAAACATCCAAGGGTGGATACAACTTGCAATACAGCACATCATGTCTCCCAAAGGCATGTGTGAAAATGTGTTATGGTGTAATGAGACTATGGATCGATCTCACAGCCACAATACCAAAAGGTACATGTGGTGCACAAGCATCACCTCCTTCACCAGAAGATCGTCATCCCCATGGTGAATCATGCTGGTGGTATTGGCCTGCTGTGGGGATGATGTTCTAAAGCCAGAAATGGACCTGTAGTCATGGTGGTGGGAATTCTGAACAGTTCAAAATAACACTCAGATCTGGCCCACATCCATTAGGCATCTGCAAGAATGCTGAGGATGGGGAGGAGTATCAGCCTTCAACATGACCATAATTATTCATCCAAAGTTACCTAAGAATGGCTCCACCTGAACACACTCATGGTTATGGATTGGCCCAGCCAGAGCCTAGACCTAAACCCAATAGCAAAACATCAGTGTGACCTGACAAGGGCTGTGCACATGAGCTGCCCTTGCAAAGAGGAGTGGCCAAATAATGCCAAGTCAAGATGTGCCATGCTGATAGACACCTTCCCAAGAAGAGCGGATGGTGTAAGTCATTTACAAAGTGCTTCAAAAAAGTATCATTTTAAGGGTGTGCACACTTATGCAACCCCCATATTGTACATATTTCATTCATTATATTTTACACGTAACACATTTGTTTATCGATTGGACTGCACAGGACATATATCACATGAAAGATGGGTAATATATTTGAATGCATTATTGTGGTCTCATTTTATATATTTCAAAAAAGACAGAGCCAGCACAAAGTATGGTATAGAAATTTAATATGCCCAAAAATACAGTATCATGGGTGAGGGAAAAAAAGCCCCAATACCCAAACCAAATCGGTTTCAGCTCAACAGCCTTCTTCAGTGAGAAAGATAAACAGCATACAAGTAGTGGGGCAAAAAAACTTTATATACATACATATATATATATATATATATATATATATATATATATATATATATATATATATATATTTATTTATTTTATTTTACATTTGTTGACCAGTCTAGTCTAACTGGATATATGTCCATTTTCAGTAGAGGCCCGGGAGAAAAGCTCCAGGAAAAAACATACAATTTAATAGAGAATAACACAAAACAGTTTTATACAGCAATAATTATACCATATAAGCAGTTTTATACAGCAATAATTTTAGCATAACATGTTAGCTCAAGAAATTGTTAAAAGAATATCAAAAAATAGAAGAATTAAAAGTTTTTTTTATTTTTTTTATTATAAGATACTCTTACTAGAAACAAGACTTAGAAGGGTAGTATACTAAGTAGGTTAAAGTATGCTAGTAACAATTTATTTCTATGTGAGAGAAAAGGATATATAAGTAATTTAAGAAGGTTTGTAATAGGAGAAAGGTAAAAGATCAGAGTCAAGAAAATGTTAGTCAGGGTTAGAACAGGAGCATAACCAGTGGTTATTGAAGTAGAGCTTTAGATTTCTTTTAAAAAGTGGGAGAGAGGTCAGAGATGTAAGGTCAGGTGATAATTGATTCCATACTTTTCAGACAGAGTTAGAGAACAAGGAATCACCTGCTAAGTTTTTAGATTTAGTAATATTCATAAGCATTTTGTTTGAGGAGCGTACATTTTTGAGATTGCTATATGGTATAATGAAGCTAGAGAGTATGGGAGTATTGTGGGGTTGATAAAGGGCCTTGTATGCTATTGTAAGTTGCTGAAATTGTATCTGATTCAGAAATTCATACACACATTCAAGACAACCTCCTATTGGTTAATTAAAGATGCTTATTTATACCAGGAGGAAAAAGCCCCGCCCCAGTCTGATAATCCATTTTCTTTCTTTAACATTTAAAATAGTATGCCAACCAGATTTGTCCCTACAATTCCCCAATATGCAATCAATTATGGCAAATCTAAATAAAGCAGTATTATGTTTGCAAGTGTGTTGAAAGAGAGCATTGGACTGTCTTTCATTCTTTATGTCACTCACATGTTCCCCGATTCTAAGTTTGAGAGGTCTCAAAGTTTGGCCCACGTAAAACGCGGGGCATAAACAAGTGGCCAAATATATTACCCAACTCGTGCTGCAATTTGCCAAAAAGCTGATATTAAAGATGGTGGAAGTATTTTTGCTGGTAAATTCCTTAGTTTTGTTCACCCTGTAACAATGGGAACAATGTCCACAAGGGACACATCCCACCAATGTGTCCCCGTGAGTGTACATTGGATGGGAAAAGTCCCCCTATGGTCAAACCTTTTATAATGACTAAATAGAGAACACAATGTGCGTCTCCTGCAGAAGGAAAAAAGAACATCTGTACCCCAAATGATCAGACAGTCTTTCCTCTGCCATCAGGATGTTCCAATGTCTATTAATAATATGCATAAATGATTTGGTATTCCTGCCAAACGTAGTAACAAATCTCATCCTAGACTGAGTATCTGGTGACTGAACTTTGTATTCTGATAATTTGGCCCTATCCTGTCTCAAAACAAATTGGCAAGCCCTGCTAATACCCCCTAGTTTGTAACCCTTATCCTAGAACCAGTGGATCATGTCCCTTTTATGTTGGTCATATATCAAAGAGTTGGAGCAAATTCTTCTGACCGTTAAAAACTGAGATTTTGGGATGTTCCGGATGATATGTTGTGGGTGGAAGCTGGTAGCATGCAAGAGAGAATTATATTTGGAAAATGTCCTATATACCTTAGTATCCAAGATATCAGATTTTCTACTGACAAAAACATCCAAAAAGGTAATTTTAGTCCTACTGCAAGTAACCCTGAATTCAATGCCCCATTTATTCTCATTAAGATAATCCACAAACTCTTGGAAGAAAATATTATTAGACTTCCACACCAACCAACAATCATTGAGGTATTGCCTCCAAATATCAATCTCATTGATATATAAATTGTGGCAAGGATCATAAATCAACTCCTCCTCCAGGTATGCCATGAACAGGCCGGCATATATGGGCACAAAGAAAGCCCCCATGGCTGTTCCTTGTACTTGCCAAAAGCATTGATCTTGAAAATTGAACATGTTTTTTGTCAAAACTTGTTCAGCCAGGCAAATAAGAAAGGTGTTAAAACCTGGTTCATACAATTCAGATTTGTCCATCCAGTGTTGTAATGCTAACAACCCTGCACAATGTGGGATGTTGTTCTACAAAGAAGTGACATCCAGGGTACATAAAAGCCAGTCCTGTTCTAGCTGCATTTCCAGGATAATACTCAAAAATTGGGTATTGTCCTGGATGTGAGCTCGCACATAAGCCAACAAGGGTTTCAAATAAAGTATCAGAAATTCAGAGAGGGGTTCAATAAGGGAGCCCCTACCTGCCAATATAGGACTCCCCGGTGGATTTTTGGGGTCATTATGGATGTTAGGTAAAAGATAAAGATACTGCTGTTTGGGGTCAAGTATCTTAAGATGGAAAATGTCTACACTAGTGATAATGCCTTCCTCCTGAGCTTCATCTAGAAAGGTATCAATTTCCATTTTAAACCTCCTAGTAGAATCCAATGGCATAGCCATGTAGTATCTACTGAAAAGGGATTATGAAACTTGGGGGCTTTTTCTCCTGGTCTAAATGAGCATCTTTAATTAACCATCTTTAATTAACCAATAGGAGGTTGTCTTGAATTTGTGTATGTATGTATATATATATATATATATATATATATATATATATATTTATGTATATATATATATATACATATATATTATATAAAGGGCTTTTTTGTCCCACTACTTGTATGTTGTTTGTCTTTGTCATTGAAGAATGCTATTGAGCCAAAACCGGTTTAGTTTGGGTGTTGGGGATTTTTTTCCCCTCACCCATGATACTGTATTTTTGGGCATATTAAATTGCTATACTATGCTTTGTGCTTGCTTTGCCTTTTCTGAATTTGCTTCTGGACTTTAGAGCCTTTGCACTTGCCATACGTGCGGGTTTGGATTGACTTTGGCTTTGCTTTGCTTGGTTCTCTCTGTTGGCGCTTTGTGTGGTTATCATCGATTACAGTGGATGCTCATCTTATGGTTCCCTATTGGATTTTGTGTTGCTGACTGGATTTTACCTACATTCAGCCTCGTTTCACCAATACTGGACTTAGGAGAGTATATATTGATTGCTGGTACCTATTTCGTCATTACTAACAGGATGGGACACACAGTCTTTCTAGGCCTAGCAATTGTTTGGAGGGATTGCCCGTCATAGTATACACTGTCCATTTGGTCTAATTTCTAATATTGTGAAAGATTTGGGTACCCTTGTCATCATTTGCATTTCTACAGTGATTGGACAGTATGCACACTTTCTTGGGCCCAGGAACTGAACAGAGAAATAATTTGTGTATTGAGATACTGTTTAGTGGGATCGCCTAATGTCTATTTCAACTTTTGCAGATGCTTGTGACTACCTTACCCTATTTTTGACTTGTGCCTTAGCAAACTCAGCGATTTACTCTGTCAATCCAGTACTTTCCTGGGCAATATTTCCATTTTGATTGATTGCACTTTGTTTTGAATGGACTTTAATCTCTTTTATGAGGTTTGTTTTACCAGGAATTTTGAACTTGGAACTGGTGATTAACAAGGACTTTAGTACAATTTGGTCATCAGCCCACGATTTCTAAATATTCATGTGGGGTTGGTTTGGGTAATTTGATGGTTGGGGCTGATTTGAATGTACGGAAATTCTTCTTTTTTGAATTGTTGCAAACAATTTATGAATGCTTATTATTGTAGTTTTCCTTATCAAGAGCATATGGGAATGATCATGGTTATTTGTTTACAGTACTGACATAATATCAAAGTTTTGCTGTATTTCATGTTCTATGTTTGGTGATTATATTTGTATTTGTTTTTTCGGATCAGGTATTTATGTGTAAGTCAACTACCACTACTTATACTTGATTTTATGAATCAGCCAGGGTTGTTGACTAATAGATGACTTTAAGCACATAATTTGACCCATTTTTATATGAATTTGAGTAGGGCTAGTCATTTTCAATCCTTTTTGCAGGGGTATTATTATGCTAGTGCAGTTAAGGCTTTTTGATTTATATTTTTTGTTGCCAGCTTTATTATTGAACTGTATTTTTTTATGATTATGTAGAAGGCCAACCTTACATATAGTTTGCTCTCCATGACGATTTTGGGTGGGTAGCTAGGTCCTTATTATCTGGAAGGGAACTACCACTAGTACTTTTGTATTTTTGTATTTTCCAAGTTACATCTCCTCCAGGCCATGAGGTTCACTATACACTGGGAAAAATTCTTGCTGTATGCTTTCACATGTATTAGGCAACTATTATGTAACTCTATCAGGATCTTATCCATTGGGTCTACTAAATTTGGGACCCGATTTTTTTGGATGTTTTTTTGATCCTGTTGGTTTTTGGAATTTAGTGATATGTAGCATTGTGTGTGCTTGTTATAATTTATGTACAGGAGCAGAATGGTCATTCACAACAAGGGCTACTTATTGTATCACTTTATATACTAGTTTCAGGGGATGAATACCCAGTTATGAGTAGGGATTACTGAATATTTAATTCCCTATTTGGTTTTCAGTATGGTTTTTGCCTATACATGTGTAATAGCTGATATATTAGTTTCAATGTATTGACATGATTGTGGGCTTTATGGTTTGTGACAGAGAGTGACATTGGGTGGACATACAATTTTTTGTGCCTTCTTTTATAGGCTTAACTCAAAGGTCTTTTGGTCTTTCCTTCCACTATATGTTGGTCTGGCGACCCTCTGTTTTATTTTTTGTTTTATTTTCTGGTTGATTGCTAATTGGTCAATATACACCTTTGACATGGATTTGGCTTCTCTTATCAAAGGTTCATCATCAGATACAAAGGATTTGAAGGTATTTGGGTTGGACCTTTTAGTTTACCTAATAGGGACAACTTTATAGATAATGATCCAGCTAGTCAATGTAAGGTGGCCTTCTTTAAACTGACTAAGAATATGAAGAATTTAAGAACTAATGTCTGGCATTTATTGTTCTTTAAGCCTATTAACATAAACAGATTACACCTAGGGGACTTAGAGTTAAGTTACAACCCTTGGTACATAGTGTTGATCAGTTACTCTCCGAACAATGGGCGTAGGTAAAGCAGCAGGCATCCATTGGTTTTGTGGATGCCTTAGCAGCCTGTTATAAATGTATGGTTCAACAAGGCATTCAGGAAGTTGAAACTCTATGTCAGAACCTTAATGCTTTTGAGAATTTACCTTGCTATATGTCCTGTCTGAACCAACTTAGTAGTTAACTATTTGACTTGGAAAAGCCACTAAAAGAAAAAAAGACGAAGAAATTCAACAGAGATTCAGGCGACTATGAGAAAGGCAAACCTTTTGATATTTCCAAAAATGTCAAATTTATGTTTTCTGACAAGAAACCATTTACTCCTAAGTGGAAAAGACCTAAATCCATTCTCAAAAGGAATAGAGATTCCTCCACGTTCACTTCAGGGGATGAATCATCATCCAATACTGAAGCTGATGATAACCATACAGTTGCATCACCAGACCCCAAGCAAACTAATTTGCAACACTCTTTAGGGTCAGGATCAGGAAAGGGGTGAGGAAACATAAGGGCAACAAGCAATTTGGAGGGGCTCCTCAAACTGATGACACAAAGGTAGATACTTGTATTAATGTGTATAACATTTCTTCTGTAACCTTGTCTGAAATGGAAATAAAGATCTTGAACAAAGGCCTGAACTTTGTACCTGTTTTTTTGTTCCTGAACATACCCTGGCTCAGGATGTTATGGATTTTTGTTGATTATGAAATCTAAGGCTATTTTTTGATAATGCCCCAGCCAATACTCAGAGAGGCTTCAAATTTCATGGAACCACATTTATGCCCCATGTTACCCATTGTATCGATTTTTCAACTTAATGTTCTTAAAGCCCCACATTTTGATTCCTGTGAGAATAAGAACTTTCCCAACAATTTATCCAAAGTTGAGGAACAATGTATAGATGGTTTAAGGAATAACAGGGATATTGTTAGTCTACCTGCCGATAAAGGAGAAGTGGCCTTATTGTGTGGAGGCATTGAAATAGAAGATGGTAGATACTACATGGCTATGTCACTGGATCCTACTAGGAGGTTTAAAGTGGAAATAGATAACTTTCTGGATGAAGCTCAGGAGGAAGGCATTATCACTAGTGTAGATATTTTTCATCTTAAGGTACTTGGCCCCAAACAACAGCATCTTTATCCTTTACCTAACATCCATAAGGACCGCAAAAATCCACCAGGGAGGCCTATAGTGGCAGGTAGGGGCTCCCTCACTGAACCCCTCACTGAATTTCTGACACTTTATTTGAAACCCTTATTGGCTTATGTGCGAGGTCGCATCCAGGACACTACCCAATTTTTGGGTAATATCTCGGAAATGCAGCTAGAATAGGACTGGCTTTTATGTACCCTGGATGTCACTTCTTTGTATACCAACATCCAACATTGTGCAGGATTGTTAGCAATACAACATTGGATAGACAAATTTGAATTGTATGAACCAGGTTTTAACACCTTTCTTATTTGGCTGAACATTTTTTGACAAAAAACATGTTCTATTTTCAAGATCAATGCTTTTGGCAAGTACAAGGAACAGCCATGGGGGCTTTCTTTATGTCCATATATGCCGGCCTGTTCATGGCATACCTGGAGGAGGAGTTGATTTATGATCTTTGCCACAATTTATATATTAATGAGATTGATATTTGGAGGCAATACCACGATGATTGTTGGTTGGTGTGGAAGTCTAATGATATTTTCTTCCAAGAGTTTGTGGATTATCTTAATGAGAATAAATGGGGCATCGAATTCAAGGTTACTTGCAGTAGGACTGAAATTACCTCTTTGGATGTTTTTGTCAGTAGAAATTCTGATAATACCTTGGATACTAAGGTATATAGGGCATTTCCTCAATATAATTCTCTCTTGCATGCTAACAGCTTTCACCCACAACATATCATCCGGAACATCCCAAAATTTCAGTTTTTAAGGGTCAGAAGGATTTGCTCCAACTCTTTGATGTATGACCAACATAAAAGGGACATGATCCACTGGTTCCAGGATAGGAGTTACAAACCAGGGGGTATTAGCAGGGCTTGCCAATTTGCTTTCATGACAGGATATGGCCAAATTATTGGAATACAAAGTTCAGTCACCAGATACTCAGTCTAGGGTGAGATTTGTTACTACTTTTGGCAGGAACACCAAATCATTTATGCATATTATTAATAGACATTGGAACATCCTGATGGCAGAGGAAAGACTGTCTGATCATTTGGGGGACAGAGGTTCTTTTTTCTTCCACAGGGTCCGCACATTGTTTTCTCTATTTAGTCATTATAAAAGGTTTGACCATCAGTTAACTTTTCCCATCCAACGTACACTCACGGGGGACACATTGGTGGGATGTTTCCCTTGTGGACATTGTTCCCATTGTTACAGGGTGAGCAAAACTAAGGAATTTACCAGCAAAAGTACTTCCACAGTCTTTAATATCACTTTTTTTGGCAAATTGCAGCACACGATGGCTACTATATTTGGCCACTTGTTCATGCTCCGTGTTTTATGCGGGCCAAACTTTGAGACCTCTCAAATTAAGAATTGGGGAACATGTGAGTGACATAAAGAAGAAAAGACAGTCCAATGCCCTCTTTAAACACACTTGCAAACATAATACTGCTTTATTTAGATTTACCATAATTGATTGCATATTGGGGAATTGTAGGAAAAATCTGGTTGGCATACTATTTAAAATGTTAAAGAAAGAAAATGGATTATCAAACTGGGGGACTTTTCCCTCATGGTCTAAATGAGCATCATTAATTAACCAATAGGAGGTTGTCTTGAATTTGTGTACGTATATATAAAGGGCTTTTCTGTCCCACTACTTGTATGCTGTTTGTCTTTCTCACTGAAGAAGGTTATTGAGCTGAAACCAGTTTGGTTTGGGCTTTTTTTCCCTCACCAATGATACTGTATTTTTGGGCATATTAAATTGCTATACCACACTTTGTGCTGGCTATGTCTTTTTTGAATTTGCTTCTGGTCTTTAGAGCCTTTGCACTTGCCATACGTGTGGGTTTGGATTGACTTTGGCTCATTTTATATATTACAAGAACATGGCATGTTAACAGGGATGTGTACACTTATCATATCCACTGTAAGCTTAGAAGGCTGGTGGTGTAACAGGAATTTTGTGACCATACATTTACTGCTGGTTTGGTGGTCTGAAACTCAAATGGATGTCATTAATTAGTGATGTCAGTCCTCAGATCATCCCAGTTATGTATCAGACAAACATAGGGATTATGAGAAACAGAGCAAACATATGAACCACACATCTACACATCCTACAATGATCTGTACAGTTGTGAGGTATGTTCTGTAGTACTTCCCACTGTGCTATAAAGGTGAGCAGCAATGATGTGCACATGAGTGCAGCCTGTGCTGGGGAAGGGCCATCAACTACTAACACTACTGATGTATCTCAGAGCTCTATATTGTTAGTTACATGTAGTAAAACTGGCTGCAATGCGTAATGCTGAGGGCCATGTGTCATGCATGTCACCATTTGGGTAATGTAGATTTGTGTAACAGATTTGAGTCACCTCACCTGTGTGTGTGTGTGTGTGTGTGTGTGTGTGTGTGTGTGTGTGTGTGTGTGTGTGTGTGTGTGTGTGTGTGTGTATACCAGCCAACCTCAAAGTGCAGGTATTAATGTATATATGTTGTCTTCTCCTCACAGGTGTCAATGAGGTTCGGGGTCCCTCCCATTTGGAAACTGATGTCATTGTTTCTGCAGACTATGACAAAGATCATAGGAATAGTGAGGTACAGATGGGGTTGTCAGGGGCTCAATTTGTGCCACTGGGTGGCATCGCACTGTTGTCCACAGCATCCTTACACATAGGGACAATGCCCGCACATACCCCATCTCCAGTGGCCACAGATGATGGACAGTTGGCAGATGGTGACATAGAACAGGCTAGTGTGGTGACTATGGCAGGTGTGAGTGTCAACACTGGCCACAACCAGAGTGCAGGCAAGGTCCCATATAGGTAGATGGACAGGGGTGCTCACAGGAAGACTGCTGCTCATCAAGCTGCTGTCACATGTGCCATAGCAGATGTCACCAGATGCATGTTTTGGTCTGTCATGGATGCACAGGCATGTAGTGAATGCCACACCAGACAAATAATCAGGGTGGTGGATGCAACTCTTCCTGATTTACATGGTGACATACATGACATTGTTGAGGCCACACATCAAAATACTGTGGTCATGAATAGACAGTGGGGTGAGACCTTGGCAATCCTCGACCATGACATGTCTGTGCTAAACTGTGTGGTTGGAGATGGGCATCAGCCATGTGGACATAGGTCAGCACCAACAACAGCTGAGAGTCTAAGGGGCCAAGCAACTTCACATTCCCATAGTGGCAATGACACCAGCACTACAGAAGGGGGTTGCTGTCCACATCACACTGGAGCAAGCCATGGGCACGTGGTCCTGATATCAGCAGGCCTAGTAAAGTAGGGTGATAGGAAGTGTACAGGGTGGTACACACCACAAAATGGTATAACCCACACTGTACATGATTCTTATGCAAACAATTACCAGTATTGAGATTAGAACTCCTATCTATCAAGTTATTTCTACTATAGTGTTATACAATTATCAGACATGCCACGGAGCTTACATGATTTCACCTACTCCCAAGGTACTTTTAAGGTGAATGAAATCAGCAGGTCTAGTAAAGTATCATGATGGGAAGAGTACAGGGTGGTACACAACTCAAAATGGTATAACCCACACAGTAAATGTTTCACACACAAATAGACATACACACACTTTGCCAGTATTGACATTAGATCCCCTATCTAGCTAGTTATTTATGCTACAGTGTTGTGCAGTTATGACATGCACTACAGAATGTACTGGGCTAACAACTGGCCAAAGGTGCTGATAAGGGGAATGACATCAACAGGACTGATAAAGTAGGGCACTGGGTGGGAAACATATCAAAATACTTCTTCCAAAAAAAACACACACTTATAATCCCACATTTGCTGGCTTTGAGGATAGAATCCCTGCCTATCTGGATATTTGTATTATAGTCTTATGCAATTATTGTGCATACTACAGAACTTACTGGGCTGACAACTGGCCAAAGGTGCTGATAAAGGGAATGACATCAGCAGGACTGATAAAGTAGGGCAGTAGGTGGGAAACTTATCAAAAAAACTTAAAACCATACACAAACACTCATTTGCCAGATATGAGATTTGAACCCCTGTCTAGTTAGTGATTTGTGTTATAGTGTTACACAGTTATCACACATGCTATGGTGCTTACTGGGCTGACAATAGGCCAAAGTTGCCAATAAGGGAATGACATCAGCAGGATTGATAAAGTGGGGCACTGGGAAGTGTTATGGGTGGCAATGGCTAAAAACTGTTTCACCTACAAGCAAATAAACACACACTCCCTCACTCTCACATACAAAACTATCACACACACACACACACACACACACACACACACACACACACACACACACACACACACACACACAAACACACAGTTGCCAGTATTGAGATTAAACCCCTCACCTATCTAGTTATATGTACTATAGTGTTATGCATTTATCGCACGTGCTACATGCTACAGAGCTTATAGGGGTGATTGGTGTCCATTGGTACTTCTAAGGTGAATGTCAGCAGCAGATCTTGTAAAGTATGGCAATGTAAAGTGTACAGAGTGGGAAGAGTCTCCTAATACTTAGATCTATGGACACACACACACACACACACACACATACACACACACACACACACACACACACACACACACACACACACACACACACACACACACACACACACACACACACACACACACACACACACACATAGGTGATGTGATATTATAAACCCAACCTCAGTACTGCTACACAATGGGGCTCACCTTTTATGCTGACATGTGCAACTGCTTACAACTGATATGCCACTGTACACAGCATGACATCACTGTATGCCATTCAGGGTATCCATGTGTGTGACTCACTCTGTCTTTATCCCCCTGTGTCTTTCTCTCTATCACTGTTTGTCTCTCAGTTCCTCACATCTATGTTTGTGCATGCTTGACATATGTTATTTGTTGCCCATATATATATATATATATATATATATATATATATATATATATATATATATATATATATATATATGTGTGTGTGTGTGTGTGTGTGTGTGTGTATCTCATGCAACAGATGCAGATATATCACATATGAGCCACCTACAGCTAGCTGAGAGTAATTGTGTCTGATGTGTGTATGTGGATACAGTTGAGGTATACATAGCTATCTGTATGCACAGACATATATGCACAATACAGTCATATATTCTGATGTGGGTTCCAACATGTCCTGTGATTCTCTAAGTGTATGAGCATGCCCAGTGTGACCTTCTATAGTTAGAGTGGGACTCCATTCCAGAGATAGGTGTACTCTAGTCTAGGGTTTTGTGTGCTACAGCCATACCTCTAAGGAGTACACAGGACTTTCCTCAGGGTATTTGGTTTGTTTAGCAGACATATTCTGACATATCTCTAGTCTGACACTGTAATGTATTATGTCATTACTTAGTGCCAGACATCCTCTGATCATCACAGTGCTTTACCAGAGGAATACTAGTTGTATGATGCATAGACCAGTATTATGATGACAGCTATGTAAATTCTTGACTAACAAGGCCATTTGTGAGGTGTGGCTACAGCCAGTTTAGTAATGACATGGCTGTGTAAACAGTCCAGCAACCTGGTGATATACTGGCTGGGGATCTCCTGCTTGTGTGGTATCTTTTTAACCTGAAATATCATATCCTTGTGTGGGCATACCTCTCACCTGTACATTTTTTGACAGGTTGTCCAGGTGTTTGGCTAGAGGTTTCATCTTTTCTACCTAAATTTGTGTTTTTATGGCAAGTTAGTTACATATAATTGAAGAGTAGTGTTACAAAATAATGGCAGACATTACTGTTTCAGACTACATAACCTTCAGACAATTCCCACTACTGCAAACCCCTCACCCTACCAACTTTCTCAGTATGTAAGGGTGATATTTACAACACATGCCTATCATTGTTCCTATGTTCCACTTTTACTTCTGCCCTTCTCCAGACATCTTGCTGTCAGAGGTTGAGAGTTATGGGTGTGGGAATAGAGTGCATTCAACTGTGCAGACATCTTTTATATGTAAAAGTAAACATAAGAAAAAAGGATTATTGAGAATGACAACTGGCAACAGTACCAAAAAGCACTTATATTCACAAAAGCCTTGGCACCTCAGCTACACATCCTTCAAGATGTCACTAATATGTTTAATATGTTCCACATAGCACTGTGACTTCCAGGTATGTCAGTGGCAGAGCAGTGGGTGACACTGACATAAACAACAGTTGGCGCTGCAGTTATCTGCACATGGGCCTGTCAAAGGCAGCACTGTACCTAGTGCACTGCAAGACGACTACCTGGAAAACATACTGGCCAGATCCAGACAGTATTAACCACACATGCACATAGCTCATTGACCGCTGCATATTGTGGACAGGAACATGTTTTCATGTGTATTGATAAAGCTCTGCCAATGTGTGCTATGCTGTATTTCCCTGCAAACATACATGTTACTGCATTTGCGTGGGTATATGGGGGGACACACACCTGTCAACTGTACACATTTGCATATGCAGTTGCACTGTGCTGATATTTGCTTTACATTTTGGTTCTATTTACTATACTATTGTGCCCTGTCTTGGGGACTAGAGGCATAGCAGTAAAGAGTACAGGTCAGATTGTACTGGCATACATTTGAGTTTTATATTTAGAATCCTTCATAGCCTTACTGCAACTGTGGGTCCTGATATGCTATCACTGTGTGAGTCTGCAGGGGGGTAATTCAACATTACCACCATTTGTGTGCCTTTACCAGGCATTTCTCTATGGTTCTCTACAGCTAACTTGCTGTGTGGGTGTGAGGGGTAGGTCTGGGACCCCCACACTGACATCCATGCCTGTGACATATGACCCCCCTGTTAGTTGTCCCAGCACATATACTGCAGTGGGATTTGCCAGCTTGGGTACTATTGCATAGTGTGTGGAGGCCTGTTTTGGCCAGATGTTTACTGGTGTTCCACATAGCTGTGAATTGCCTGCTGATTTCCCAGTAAGCCACCCCATTCCCTTGCATGCATGCAGCATTATTATAGATATGCTAGCAAAACATACTAATCCATTCATTTATTTTTAAGAAGATTGACTTACCTTGTGCTTGCAGCAGTTGTGTGGATAGTGCTTGAGGGCCACCTATGTTGGATGCACACAGTACACTGCCTATACATGGTAGGTTACAGGTAATGTAATGTGTGTGTCATCCATTTTACTGTGTGTGTGAGTCAGAGAGACATGTCAGTCCCTGTGGTCTCTACAGTGTCGGTGTGTGTGCTATGCATTGCCTCTTTGCCAAGACCTGAGCATACTGGGCATGCCTCCATCTGCCTAATGGTTCAGGGGCCTTCTTCTGTGAGTCCCTCTGTGCCTGTGGGGAACTTAGCAATGGTGGTGGGCTGTGTGGCCCTTCCACATGCTGTTCCTGCTGCAGCTGTCTCCACATATTGTGTAGCATGGCACATACTATGAATGTGTGCACATGTGGCTGGAGAGTACTGCAAAGCTCCACTAGATATGTCAAGGCAGTGGAACCGTGACTTGAACATCCCAAACACACACTCTATAATGATCTTGGTTTGTGCGTGTGCTTCATTATAGTGTTCTTGTGGGTTTGATTTCTGATGGATGTCATCATCCATGGCTCCAGTGCATAGCCAGCATCCCCCACCAGATGGTCGTACGGGATGCCCCCACTGGCAAATGCCTGGTACAATTGGGATGAATGAGAGATGTGGGAGTCGTGATAGCTTCCAGGGCTGCCAGCACACACATTCATGATAATGGCTTGGGCATTGCACATGACCTGGCAGTTGATGGAGGGGAATCCCTTGCAGTTTATGTAGACTCTACCCTATTCACCAGGTGGTGCTTTGATGTGAATGTGCGTGCAGTCTAGGTCACCCAGTACCTCCGGGTATTCTGCTACACAGTAGAAGAAATGCATATTGCTGGTCCTCTCCTCATGGGTGTTGTGGAAGTAAACATGCTCACTGGCATGTGGTAGCATGGCATCCAGGAACTGGTGGAGTACCCTGGATGCAGATGCCTGTGAGTCCCCCATGATGTCCCCAGTAGGTCTTAGGAAAGTACTTGTAGCTAGAATTCTTAAGGCTACATATACCTTGGTATCCACTGGGATGGGTTCCCCCTGTTGGTTCTAGGTCTGAGTTGAGGCCAGCACAGCTCAGTGATTTGCTGAAGTAGGTCTCTGTCCACCCTGTAGTGCTCTACTATCTCCAGATCATGTAGCCCCTGGTAAGTTACCCCTGGGTCTGAACACTCTTCTCCTCCTTGGTCTGTGGCATTTGGCAGCATTATCCTCCTCTCCGCCCTCAGCCTCTAGCACATACTGATAGATCAAAGCAATGACAGCCCCTAACATTTTTCCAGTAAACCCCCCCCCCCGCATGTGTACACTAATAGTGCAGAGTTGGTGGGAAAAAACAGGCTGTAAGGTGTTTCCATACTTTATACTGTTGTGCTGCAGATGCTGCCTGTATGGTTGTCTGAGTATGATGCATTCCACCTGCCAGCTATGTTATTTGTACTTGATTGCTTTAATTCTGATATTTTCCTTTTTTTCCTTTCCCATTTCCTCCCTTTTAAAGCCCCGAGGCATGCCGCACAAACCCTGTGCCCAAATGTAAGCAGTCCTGCTATTTCCGGCTTTTTTAATTTTGTTATAGACTGGGTATGCACCATGCATACCCATTTAGCTAATGTAACCAGGAAAAAATGGAACTGCCCTGGGTGTAAACATGCTCCTCATTTCATGGAATAAGTCAATACAGCCTGAGACACACCCCCTTGCTTAGCTGTGCTTAGCTAAGCTTATCTCTGTGCCATAGGGCTCCAATGTGCTTACAACATGCCTGATACACCCCCTTTTCATGTCTGTTGCTCCTCCTAGTTACACTATCATGTTAGAGCACCTACACGGTTAAGTGCAGTTTGGGACATAGAAGATTTTTGTGATTCAGTAAATTTCCCCTCATTTGCCTACCCCATTGCCTTAGTCCATAGTTACTGTATTAACATGGAGACTTTCCCATTAACAGCCAGTGTTCCCTGGTATTGTTTTGATTCTGCATGCTATAGACTATAATGGCAAAATGCAGATTTCCCCTAAAATTGAGTTTTCTCATTTTTTTTTTTTTATGTTTGGCACGATTCTGTTTGTGTGCCACTGCCGTATGCTTAAACAGCCGAGACTGGCCAAAAAAAATAAGTTTGGTTTTTATAAAAAAGAATACATTTTCCATGCCTTATGGTCATTGGCATGCCTAAACACTATAATACATGTTTTTTTTTTGTGATACCTCCATTTTGTTATTTTCAGAAATGTATTTGGTTCGTAACCGAATACATTACTGCAAATAACACTGTTCTTGCACAGATACCTGGCTACTTGGTGAATCACTAATTCCCCTTATTTGCATGGTTTTCACCAGCAAATGAGATAATTAGCATTCTGCAGTCATATCCATGCAGGAACAGTATAGGCATTCTCATGCATGTCAGATCACCTGTTTGCTGGATCGCTCGGCAGCCATATTCCATGCAAGAATGGTTACACTGTTCCTGCACAGATTTTTTGGCTTAATGAATCCTGAGGATTATATGAATATGCAGTTAAGCTCATTGTTCCTGTAGTCTGATTCCAGTAATTGACAAGGAATGTTGGTTTGACTGAAATATATTTAAAAAATCAAATTTTCTTTAGTATACATGTTTAATAAAGTTCTGGCACAATTTGTTACCATTCAAGTGCAGTTGGAAAGAGACTTTCAGGTCAGAATGCTAATATTTCTACATAGTGCTTCATAGGAACTCTTTTGCTTCAACCATCTTGGATCCTCACTGTTTGTTATATTGTTCTTTTTTGTTTGGAGACATTTTGCCTTTTTTCATTGTTTGTGGATGGTTGAACCCTGATGGTGGTTTCTACTTTATTGCATTGTCTGTTTATGTGGCGCAGACACTTAGATGTTTTAAACCATTTTATTATGCCAGCATTACTTGGGTAACATGGAAGTAGTCAGTCTGTTATTTGCTAAATTATTATGTAACTTGCAGTGCCTTGTAACAGTTATGAATGTTTACGATTTCATTATATTATAACAAAGTTGGGAAAAACTTAACCTGTGAAGTCTAATCTACTTGCCTGTTAAAAAGAAAGCAAAGCACATGTATAAATAAATGAATCAATGAATAAATAAATAAACAAACAAACAAACAAAAATAAATAAAACAGTGCAGACTTATGTACAAAAATGTCTAGTTTTGTTTAGCTATAATGTTAAATTACTTAAGCAGCTTTGTTTTTGAACCTCTAAAGATAAAGCTTTAAATTTCAGATTAACTGAAACAACATATCTCCACATTTGCTTCACAATTTGCATTTTTATTTCATTTTGATCAATGCATATTGTACCCATCTTTGTTTTTTTGTTTTTTTTTACTGTTTCTTATGTTAACACCATGACATTCATTGTCTACTGTCATGTCTGATAGCATTCCTATAAGACCTCCTACAAGTATTGTAGAGAAACGTTGCATGGCTAGCCACATGGTGATGTGAACATTGTCTCTAGATGATTGTCACTCGTAAAGTGAAACCCCAACACCATGTGCAAAAAAAGAAGGAAAAAGGGGTTGTGCATGGATGGACAGATTGAACTTGGTCACACTTCTCTGTGTTGTATTTATATTCCTCTCACTTTTGTCATGTGACTAATTGATGCATTGTATGAATATTTCCACTGCTTTTAATGAGGAGAATTTTCATTTATGTCATCAGGAGCCATAGTCCTGGTAATACTAAGTGTCCTATAAGGAATAAACAAAAGTGAATTTAAGGAACAGGACAATGCCTGAAGAATATCCACTCTGTAGATCTGAGAGTCACTTATTTTGTTGTTTCCCTTTCATATTGTTCTGTTTGCCTCAGGTAGCTGTCATCTCCATTATGTACTGGAGTGATTTGTTGTTAAGTTGAAGTGTTTGAGATACAAAAGCAGCATCTCCATATCAGAGCACCTGCGTCTGAACTGAAAAAAAGTGAATTGTTCCCTACACATCAGAGAAGAGCACCTTCACAGGTTCATAGGTGGTTACTGGGCTAGTTAACCGAAGGTCTTTATAATCCTAGCTGCGTATACCCAATATAATACTAGAGGAACCCAATGTAACGGATCCTGCCTAAACTTTAGATCTTAGTTTGCAACAACTGACCACATCTAAGAAGGTCATAGGTGAAATCCCCAGCATTCATTTATGGTTTCCCAGCCAGTCATCTAGGCTATGCTTAAACAGGGTCATAGAGCGGCTCTGTTTGATGTGAATTGGTAGCCTATTCCAGAGGCATGGCAACCTCTGACAGATATATGTTTCTCTCCAGCAGGTGCTATTTATGTCACAGGCCAGCTTAATGTCCCTGGAGTGGGTGACCCTTGTCCCATTTGAGTTGCAGATGTGCAACATTTCCATTAGGTTTGGATCCAAAATTGTTCTGTAGGACAGGAACAAGTCTCCTCTAAGTAGTCTGTATGCTACTGAGTACAGTAGCAGTGACTTCAGCCTGTCAATGTATGATATGTTCTGGAGACCTTACATTTTCTTGGTTAGAAATCTTTAAGATCTCTCAAGTTGCTGCAGGTATCTGGTAAGGTACATACGAAAGGGAGCATTGTACTCAATTACTGGCCTAATGAGGGTCGAGTGCAGGGATGTTATGACCTCTTTCACTCTTGAGGTAATGGCTTTGCTATTCAGGTGTACAGCTTAGAATGCTTTCCTTACCACAGTAGTCACATGGTGGTCAAAGTTTAGGCTACAGTCAACGTGCATTTCCAAGTCTCTCACTACAGAGTTGTTACTTATGGTGATAGTATTTATATGGTAGTCTGCAGGGATATCATTTTTACTGAAGGGGACGATAAAGCATTTTTTAGCACTGAGTTTTGAGTCCTTGTCTTTGGTGCCAATCATTGGTTTGTATAGGTCCCTCTTGAAGTATATTGACATCATTTAGGAAATCAATAATTGCACCTAATTTTCGGTCATCAGGAAACATAGTCAGCCACAGCCTGAACTTCTGAGAAGTATATTCCAAGAAATAGGGGGCCCAGCACTGACCCTTGTGGAACCCCACTATTTGCAGGTCTGCTGGTTGAGGTAAAGTCCCCAAATTTAACCTAGTGTGATCTGTAGATGAGCCTGTTGGGAACCCACCTGACAACATATGGGGAAAGTTTATCAATGATGCCTGAATGTGGGATTGTGTCAAAGGCCTTGAATAAATCAAGGTAGGCTGTATGTACAGATTTGCCTTCATCTATTGCTTTGATGACATTTTCAAAGAAGTCCACCAGGTTTAACAGGCATGACCTGCCTTTGACAAAACTAAACTGTATTGAGACAAGGGTTTGGAGATCACCTACATCCTTATTTATGAAGTCTATGATGATTCATTCCATGGACTTACAGATAAGGCTGGTTAAGCTTATGGGTCTGTAGTTCCCAGGGTCTGATGCTGTGACCCATTTATGAAGTGGGATGACAGTTGCTGTTTTCCATTCAGCAGAGGCAATACCAGTATTTAGGCTGTGGCCGAAGACAGTACATAACGGAGTTGCTAACTCCTGTTTTAGACCATATAAAATGCAACCTGGGAATGATATCCAGTCCAATAAATGCTGTGTTTTGGAAGTGGAGAGAGCATGAATGACTTGCTCTTTGGAAATGCAAGGTGAGAGAGATGTAGAGGGAATGTTTTGTGGAATGCTTGGAGGGGGTAGTGAAATTTTTGCCAAACCTGACAGTTAATAGGTTAGCTGTTTTCACATGATCATTGTGTGTGTGTGTGTTTGTGTGTGTATGATGCCATCCACAGCTATGATTGCTAATTTTTTTTTTGAAGTTGCCCTTAGAGGATTTTACAATTCGTCTTATTTGTTTGTATTTGTTCATGCAGAGAAGGGTGGTCTTCCAGTGCTGGGACCTTTTTTATTTTTAGACAGCATCTTCTTCCTCTTGTTGTATAACTTATTAATGCTAGATGTCCACCAGGGAGGCTTTTTTTTTTTTTTTGAGGATTTTGTTTTGATCCTATCAGGTACAGCTTTGTCAATACATTTGTATAGGTGTTTGTACAGGGCATTTGTGTATACCTTAGTATATTTGTCAGTGGCATCTGTGGGAACAGGAGCTTGGAAATTATTATGCCATCCCTTAGGAGGGTATAATTTTAATTAGCTTTGATGAATTCTTTTAGCCTGATTTCACCTAGAGGGGTTCAGGTGTTATAGCTACTTCAAATGTGACTCATTCGTGATCACATTTAGCCAGTGGAGGGTCCTATACTTGTGATGGTGCTATGGTCACCCCATGTTGGTGAGGACCAGGTCAAGAATGTTTAAGCCCCTTGAGCGGTTGCATATTGTTTGCTCCAGGGCATTAGTGTTTACAGAATCCAGGAACCTTTGTGCTAGCATGTTGCTACTTGCATAATTTTGCAAATCAATGGAGGGATAGTTAAAATTGCCCATGACTAGAGTGCTTGGTTGTAATTTAATTGATTCAAGTAGGTCCAAGTAAACAGCATGGGTATCATGGTTCATTGAAGGGTGCCTATAGCTAGCAATGAGTTGAAGGAGTGTCTTAGCCACAGTTAGTTGAACTTGGAGTAATGCCATGGAGTTTTCCTAACTAACTAGTCTACAGGTGTATTTATCTTTGATGAAGATAAAGACTCCTAATCCTTTGGTTCCCACATGTTCATTTTGTAGTCTGAAAGTGAGAAAGGCACTGTAGCCTTGCAGGACCAGGCTACTCCTGCAGCCCTGAACCAAGTTTCTGTGACTGCAAAGACATCAGCATATTCCAGGGAGAGGAATGGTTTCAGAGAGTTCAGTTTCTGATTTAAACTCCTAGCATTTAGCAGCATAACCTTTAATTTATTTGTTAGTAATATTTTCACCAAATTCTGTTAATGAGACCTTGCCTAAAAAGGCACTATGGGGGAGGCAAGTGTCTTAGCCAGTAACAGAAAGCCTACAGGTAACAGATGAACACCATCTCTGGTAAAGCAGGGTGGCCTATCAGCCATGTCATCCCAGGCTGACAGGAACTGGATTCCAAGAATGACACCACAAACTAAGCCAAGTTGTTGAAGTCAATCATTTTTATTGTTTGCATTGGGGTATCATCCTAAGTGAGGATAGAGTGCCACTCAAGGCTAGGGGCGTACATGCTTGGGACACATATTCATAGAGCTCAATCATGTCTCTCTACATATAGTCCAGTGAGGTATGTCTCAATTCATTCAGACCAACATGATCTGTGATGGACTCATAATGGTACTTGTTGAGAGACTTGAGCGCATGTGTGATCTAATGGATCCTGGCACTCGATAGACAGCTGATTGTAGCCTTCTCCTTGTCCAGCCTGGTGAATGGGACATCTGTGTGTCTCACAATGGATTCACTTATGACTAAAAAGGTGGTTTAGATGTACTTTGCCTTAGGGGCTTATTTGGTGAGACACTGGTGCTTGCATTTTTTATGTGTATTGAGTGCTATAAGTGCTGTATTAGGTGTAGCATGTTTGTGTTTGGAAGGTCTCAGGTGTTTAGTTAGGTGTTGGTGAGTACCTCCTCTTATGATGGTTTATGTGTTGAGTGCCTGGTTTGCATAGGAGGTGTAGTATATGAGCTGACAACCTGTTCAATGTTACTGTTCTGGGTATGAGACAGCAGGGATTCAAGATTCTTAGCATAGATGCATCACTCACAAATTGTACTCACGTGATTTAGGAGTAGAAGGCTGTCAGTGTACAGGAGGCAGTTGTTACACTGCCTCAAGATACCATGTCAATTAAGCTTCTAGGAGAAATGGAAGGAAACTGACCATCAATGATGCTAAGTTAAATGCTGTTTTCACAGTGAGAGAGACAATTGAGGGGTATAGTATAATTAGGTACTTCAAATGGGGTCTGTACTAATCAGGTGCTCTATAAAGTGTCTATAATAGCGGGGTGGTTCTAAATGGTATGAGGCTATTGTAGATTTGGTGGGTTTGGGACTGCTTAAGGGACAAAAAAATCAGCTAAGATGCTCCCTGAGCAGCTAAGTGGAACTTAAGGACTTTTTGGTCAAGGCATGGGCAGCTACTAAAGGAAAATTTATCTACTGAAGCTTTTGCATCTATATCTGCCAGTGGTTACCCCCACTGTATGGTAGTGCATGATGGTGCATGGAGATGTGCTACATATAAACTGATGAATAAAGCAGAACAGTGCCTGGTTGCCTAACTCTATAGAGCTGTGTTTAAACAGTGAGCAAACTGAATTAAATAATTCAACTGATAAAAAAGATCAAAACTGAGCCCTGTGCTAACAACCTTCAATCAGACGAGTTCCAACTGCGCTCTCCTGGGTGTGAGGTGGGGGCTGTCCAACATAAGATAGCTTGGTTTACTGCTGAATTTAACAAACAGAGCCAGATTCAGCAGGTCTGAATCTAGTCTATGGTACAGCAGACAAAAAGTGCAAGAAATCAGCAAGCTTTAAAAAATCAGCAATACAGCAAACATAAGTTTAAAAGCAAAATATACTAAAAAATTGTACTTATGGTTAGCAGAATGCAACAGAGTCCTTGGACTGCACAGATGAATACAGCAGAGCATTGACTGGTCGCCTGACTATGGAGCTCTGTTAAAACAGTAAGCAAACTGAATTAAACAATTTAACCAATAAAAAGCTCAAAACTGAGCCCTGTGCCAGCAACCTTCAATCAGATGAGTTCTAACTGCACTCTCCTGCCACAAGGGTGTGGGGAGGAGGGGGTCTCAAAAAATAGCTGTTTAGTGCTCAATTTAGCAAACAGATCCAGGTTCGGCAGGTCTGAATCTAGTCTATGGTACAACAGAAAAAATATGCAAGAAATCAGCAAAAACAGTTTTAAAAAATCAGCAATATAGCAAAAATACAGTTTAAAAGAGCAAAATACAGTATAAAATTGCACTTATAGTTAGCAGCATGTAACAGATTCCTTGGATTCCATAGATGACTACAGCAGAGCAGTGGTTGATCACCTAACTCTGTGGAGCTGTGTTAAAACAGTGAGCCTATCATGTGGAAAAAGTATAGTAACATAGTAATTTTCACAAGTCTGATCAGAAGAGATTAGCAGACTGATCAACAGATGGTTATAGTGGCAGCAGTACTAACATGTGGTGTGGTACAGCAAGACTCTAGTCAATGGCTGAAGTTGTAAATTTACCAGTCATCCTGTGATCCCAATCTGCACTGATGATCCTGATTTGTGCACAGTGACTTAGGATGAGTTGCTTTCCAGGTTATCTGAGTTTAGTCTACAAAACTTTGCAAATAGCTGGAACATCATCTCAGTACATGCACATTTTCTCCTTGTTAAATTATGTTAACTGAGGTGAAGGCTCTGGGATTACGTATGTCTGGTCTATCTATTAATTTGCTAGTACCAGATTCCTCACCATGGCAAGTTCTTTAGAAAGTAATGATAATTATCATGATAATCATAATGGTAATGGTAATGATAATGATAATGATAATTATAATGATAATGATAATGGTAATGGTAATGGTAATGATAATGATAATGATAATTATAATGGTAATGGTTATGGTAATGATAATGATAATTATAATGGTAATGGTAATGGTAATGGTAATGATAATGATAATTATAATGGTAATGTTTATGGTAATGGTAATGATAATGATAATTATAATGGTAATGATAATGATAATGATAATTATAATGGTAATGGTAATGATAATGATAATGATAATGATAATTATAATGGTAATAGTTATGGTAATGATAATGATAATTATAATGTTAATGGTAATGTTAATGATAATTATAATGGTAATGGTAATGTTAATGATAATTATAATGGTAATAGTAATGATAATGATTATAATGATAATGATAATGATAATTATAATGGTAACGGTAATCTATGTTAGTAAAACCAATAGGACTTTTAGAGCTTGTCAGGGAACACATCTATTAGGGTTACCACCTGTCCCACTTTGCGAGGGACAGTCCCTCTTTGGGCAGTTGTGTCCTGACAAAAAATATTAAAAATGGCAAATGTCCTGAGATTGTAGGACATAATTATTTCCTATATTTTATGTAATAGTTGCATAAAACAGTTATTCTGTATTTAAAATACCTAAATGTTATAAGAAACAGAATAAGCAACTAAAATGCTACAAGAATAAGCTTTTATTTAGGCAAAAAAGTTAAGTTCTATCCTTTGTACTGACCGTGGGTATGTGTTGGCCTGTAAAATCTGATGGTTGTACCAAAAATGTCCCACTTTGGCCATTTGAAAAGGTGGCAACCCTAACATCTATGCCATCAGTAAAGAGGATGAGAGTAATGCTCTTGCAAGACATGTAATGCATACAGACACAACACATATGTTTCAGTTCACGGTGGTGGAACTAATATATAAGACAGCGAGGTTAGGTGATATCAGGAACCATACTGAGAAGCAGGAAGCTAGATGGATCCTTAGACTACAAGCAGATATACTACACAGCCTGAATGATAGGGTTTCATTAAAACCTTTTCTGAAAGATAAACCCCTTACTCAGTCACTTTTAACAGACAGATCCTTATTTATTACTCTGGAACATAACCAAGAACACATGTTTTATACACAAACACAAAGTTTTTTTATGAAATGATGTTTTTAGAAGATATTTATGATAATAAAGTTTTACTGACACAATGAGTTTCAATTAGTTAGAAAGAATATGCTTTTAAATTAAATGATAAAGGAAGTTCATAAAAAAATCTATTTTTTATGTGTTATGGGTGATATATTTTACTAATGTTTTACTAGTTTACTTTCGTATGCTAGCCTGTGTAACTATGCTAGCCTGTGTAACTGATTTATCACTGTTTCTGCATTTTCTGTGTGTTTCTATCAAAAAAACAAAAACATAATCCTTGTTTTCCCGCCTCTCCTCAACTAGTTTAGACCAGTTTACAGGCATTGCTGTATTCTGGGCTGTGGTGTAGTTCCTGTGTTGTCCATTAACCTACTTGGATAGAAGAAAGTTTCTTTGCTCACCAGTGGGAGTGGGGAGCCTTGAGCAGCCTACCTGTCCTAGTAGGAAGTGACCTCAGCATAAGAGCTGTAGTAATTGGTTGTTTTGGACCATTTCTAGCTCTTTTGTAGTTCCCTGTTTAAAATCCACGTTTGTGTGGCTTTGCGCAATTGTGCGCATAGCACAGCACCAGTTAAACAAGGTTAAACTTCTTCTGGCTCCACCAAGTCTGCTCTTCAAATTTTCCCTTAAGGAAGCTCTACTCTTAGTATAATCAGACTACTCGCTATATTATAAGTCTAGCACTTGTTCTCAAAACTTCCCTACTAAGTAAGCACTCTCGTACTAAGTAAGCACTACATCCACCTACCACCTCTGTGAATATCCATTTCCCTTAAAGGCACAACACTCCCTTATACTGTTCTAGCATGTCGAGTGGTAGATTGCTGGCGTCCACTCCAGTTCAACTGGTTAATCTGGGTATCTTGAGACAATGCTACAATTGTCTCATGTACACAGACAACCCTCTCCTCCTCCCAGCAAACACAAATACATGTGAGAGATGCAACTATATAGCCAAACTGGAGGCTGAACTCTCTCAACTCAGGGCTGGCATGACCAGACAGGAGGAGATGGTAACCACACACAGAACAAACCCAGTCCCACATAGACCTACCACAACTGCAAACAAACACATAAAAACACAAAGACATACTTGGAGGCTCTAAGAAAAACTTACCAAAACAACAGAGGCTCCCAAAGCAGACATCCAAAAATCCACCACCTCAAAACAAAACACATGCAACACATACTTCAATAAATCAGTGTGTCAACTAATCACAGCCCTTAAGGCCAAACACCATGCCTGATACACTGATGTCCCGTTTACCAGGCTGAACAAGGAGAGGGTGACTGTGAGCTGCCTATCGGGAGCTAGGATCCACCACATAACACACACACTCAGGTCACTCAAAAGCAAGTACAAATATGATTCCGTCATTGTCCATGCTGGCGTGAATGACCTGAGACGTACCTCCCTGGACTACATGAAAAGAGACATAGAGGAGCTCTCTGATTATGTAGCCCAGGCTGGTATGACCCTGACACTGAGCAGCATCTTGCCCTCACCAAGAATGATGCCACAATACAAAGACAAGATGATCAGCTTTAATAATTGGCTCAAGTACTGGTGTCATTCTAAGGGGATCCAATGTCTGTCTGCCTGGGATGACATGTTGGACAAGCCACGCTGCTTCGCAAGGGATGGCTTGCACCTGTCACCGCTGGAATTCCGGATATTGGCCAAGGATCTTGCCACCCCCATAGTGCCTTTTTTTAGGCAAGGCTCAAAAGACAAACCCACCTCCCTAGAAAACAAAAATGAAAAAAAACTAAGGGTAATGCTGCTCAACGCCA
Source organism: Protopterus annectens (assembly GCF_019279795.1). Lineage (NCBI taxonomy): Eukaryota > Metazoa > Chordata > Ceratodontiformes > Protopteridae > Protopterus > Protopterus annectens. The sequence continues at coordinate 99,421,489 of NC_056741.1, forward strand.
GAAGTCTAAATCTCAAGATGCAGGCACTCAATGCACTCCTCAGTATGGAGAACATCGAAGTCTGTGCAGTAACTGAAACCTGGTTCAAGGCTCCTGAGAGCACCCCAGCACTACCAGGCTATACCTCATATCATACTTTTTGGCCCCAAAACCCGGGCCGAACCACAAAGGGAGGGGGGAGTGTCCATATTCATCAAGGACACCCACACCTCCAGGTTAGTAGCAACACATGAAGCATCAGAGACCATAGAGGTGCAACTAACCATAGGCAAAACTGCTATACAACTGGTAGCATGTTACAGACCACCCTCCCAATCTCAGGAACCCCACTCAGCCTTCCTGAAGACATTGGAGGATATGAATGTATCACAAAATACCATCATACTGGGAGATGTCAACTACCCAAACATAGATTGGGTACATTATTCTAGCCCTAACACCCTAGCCCAAAGGTTCCTGGAATTCATAAATTCAAATGCACTGGAACAACTAGTCACCTCTCCCACTAGGGGAGATAGTATACTAGACCTGATCATCACAAACATGGGGACAAAATGCTCCACACCTGAGGTATACCCCTCACTAGTGAGATCTGACCACAAATTAATCACCCTGGATATACATATCCCACCTCCACCCCCAGCACAAAAGACCACAGTGAAAAACTTCTCAAAAGCAGACTTCACTCTTCTTAAGACTGAGATGGTATCCTTTAAGCCCACTGGGCCAGTGGATACCACATCCCACAATGCTGAATCCTTCACAAATGCTTTCTACAATCCCAAATAAATCCAAGTCCCTCTCCACCAAAGGCAAGCGTCCTGTCTGGTGGACCTCAGCCATTAACAAATTGTATAACAAAAGAAGGAAGCTACTGCACGACAGAGCAAAATCTCATAAAGGGAAGACATCTCTGATCAACATTAGCAGAAAACTACGTTCTCTCATAAAAACATCCAAGGCCAACTTTGAGAGAAAAATCGCTAAGGGCACTAAAGATAACCACAAAGCCTTCTTCAGCTATGTTAGAAACCTGGGTGGAAACCCTCAGATATGCTCAGAGTTAGTTCACAACAACAAAAAATACACTGAACCCACAGATATTGCCAACATTCTGGCTGACAAGTTCAGTGCAAATTTCTCCCCTCCCTCACCCCCAAAAGAAGAAATACTTATCCCAGCTGAATGTAATCTCCCTGTCATCTCAGATGTCCAAGTGAGAACCGCCCTCAACAAAGCAAAAAACACAGCATGAATGGGACCTGACGGTATCCCGGGTTGCGTGCTACGTGAACTCCAAGAGGAGCTAAACCCGCACATAAAAATGCTATTTAACCTTAGCCTTACTACAGGATATGTACCTGAACACTGGTGTACAGTAACAGTGGTCCCACTCCACAAAGGGGGTACCTCTACAGACCCTGGGAACTACCGCCCCATAAGCTTAACCAGCCTGGTCTGCAAAGCTATGGAAAGAATCATTATGGAACTCATAAACAGAGACATAGGGGACCTATAGACACTTGACCACACCCAGTTTGGCTTTGTAAAGGGCAGATCCTGCCTTTTGATCCTGGTTGACTTTTTTGAAACAGTCACTAGAGCCATTGATGAGGGCAAAGCAGTCCATACAGCCTACCTGGACTTGGCTAAGGCCTTCGACACAATACCCCACTCAGGCATCATAGATAAGCTCACCAGCTTAAACATAAACCCTTATGTCACTAGATGGGTTGCAAACTGGCTAAAGGACAGAACCCATAAAGTTAAAATCACTGGAGCAATGTCAGACTCAAAGCCAGTCACAAGTGGTGTCCCACAGGGATCTGTCCTGGGACCCCTCTTGTTCGGCATTTATTTCTCAGATGTTAAAGCAAACATGGGAGGGTTGTGGCTGACAAAGTTTGCAGATGACTGCAAACTAGGTGCCATAGTCGATACACCAGTGGATACATACATCCTACAAAAAGGCCTCACAGAAACGGACAACTGGTGCCGGAATCACGGCCTTAAACTAAATGCCAAAAAATGTATAGTCATCCCCTTTGGGAAAAACAAAGTACCCACAAATTATCACATAGACAGCAACCCACTGAGTACAGAAAAAGTACTCAGAGACCTAGGGACTCAAGTCAACAGCGACCTCTCATTTGACACCCACGTTGCCAAAGTGGTTAGAAAAACATTCTACCTTGCACACCTCATCATGAAGGGATTCACATCCAGATCCAAGGATGTCAATGTACCCTTATACTCCTCCCTCATCAGACCCATGATTGAGTACAATGCCCCATTTGGTATGTACCTCACCCGGCATTTGCAGCAGCTGGAGAGACCACAAAAGTACCTCACCAAGAGGATCAAGGGTCTCCAACATATGTCTTATTCTGCCAGACTAAAGAAACTCCAGCTCTATTCAGTAGCATACCACCTGCTCAGAGGTGATCTCTGCCTGACGTACAAGGCCATGTCCAATCAGGATCTGATGGACATGCTTGACCTCAAAAAATCTAAATCCATCAGGACCACGAGAGCTAAAGACTTAAACCTCGGCACAAGTATGAATAGGACATGCTGGAGGGATAGATTCATAACCCAGAGGCTTCCCATGCTTTGGAACAAAATCCCAGTTCATGTTAGGCAGAGCCCCTCACTGACTCTCTTCAAGAGAAATCTTGATGAGTGGATGGGAGATCGTAAGTTTACCCCAGGGGTCACATCTGTGTCACTGCTAGACAGGGGCACAGTAAACTAATTCTATTATATAAGGGGGGCTTCATTGTGTCACTACTAGACAGAGGCACAGTATTCTAAATCTATTCTGTGCATTTTTGTGCATTTTTGTACCATTTCATGGGGTGGCGAAAGCCACATCACTATGGCTAGGCTTACAAATGCCCCAGGGCAGATAGCCTAGTACTAAACTATGAAACTATGAAACTATGTAATTTTATTGCATGTACAGATTTTTATATGTATTCCTATATGAGGATGCACTACATTTAATAACATTGTAAGCGTTTTTAGGGAGATGTGGTTTAATTTAATGTTAACTACTGCATTAATTAATGATTTAATGGGAAGGCTTTTGATTGGTTCAAGTTTGTCAAACCTGCCTATATATTGATGTGCAATAAAAGGAGTACTTTTTAAGTCTGAAGACGCATTCAGAGAAACGTGAAAGCACTTACTGGCCTTTGTATTGTGTTCTTTGTTTGATTAAACTGGTTTTCATAAGGTCTGCTTCATTTGTCGAGGTGTGCCTCTGGAGTTTCGTTTACTGGATTTGCTGATTTGCTTATCAGGGGCACTTGATCCAGAGCTGTGTTCTGTTTGTTTGATTGTAATGGTAATGATAATGATAATTATAATGGTAATGGTAATGATAATGAGAATTATAATGATAATGGTAATGGCAATGGTAATGATAATTATAATGGTAATGATAATGATAATAATACTTATAATGGTAATGATAGTGATAATTATAATGGTAATGATAATGACAACGATAATTATAATGGTAATGGTAATGATAATTACAGTGGTAATGATAATTATAATGGTAATGGTAATGATAATTATAATGATAATTATACTGGTAATGGTAATGATAATGATAATGATAATTATAATGGTAATAGTAATGGTAATGATAATGATAATGATGAGTGTAGTGGTAATGGTAATGGTAATGATAATGATAAGTTTAATGGTAATGATAATTATAATGGTAATTATAATGGTAGTAGTAATGGTAATGATAATGATAATGATGAGTGTAGTGGTAATGGTAATGGTAATGATAATGATAAGTATAATGGTAATGATAATTATAATGATAATTATAATGGTAATAGTAATGGTAATGGTAATGATAATCATAAAGGTAATGAAAATGATAATTATAATGGAAATCGTAATGATAATTATAATTTTAATGGTAATGATAATGATAATGATGAGTGTAGTGGTAATGGTAATGGTAATGATAATGATAATGGTAATGGCAATGGTAATGATAATGATAATTATAATGGTAATGGTAATAGTAATGGTAATGATAATGATAATTATAAAGGTAATGAAAATGATAATTATAATGGAAATCGTAATGATAATGATAATTTTAATGGTAATGATAATGATAATGATAATTATAATGGTAATGGTAATAGTAATGGCAATGGCAATGGTAATTATAATTATAATGGTAATGATAATGATAATTATAATGGGAATGGGAATGATAATTATAATGGGAATGGTAATGATAATGATAATTATAATGGTAATGATAATGATAATGGTAATTACAATGGTAATGGTAATAGTAATGGCAATGGTAATGATAAGTATAATGGTAATGATAATGATAATTATAATTGTAATGGTAATGATAATTATAATGGCAATGGTAATGATAATGATAATGATAATGAGAATTATAATGATAATGGTAATGACAATGGTAATGATAATTATAACGGTAATGATAATGATAATTATAATGGTAATGGTAATGATAGTGATAATTTTAATGGTAATGGTAATGATAATGATAATGATAATGATAATTATAATGATAATGATAATTATAATGGTAATGATAATGATAGTGGCAGATCCAGGAATCTGCAAAAGGGGGTGCAGTCTGGTCAGTTGACTACTACTGGTGTGTCCAGGAATTTGCAGAAGGGAGGGAGTAGTCTGAAAAGTACACCAGTGTGGGGTGGAGGTGGGTGGAACACTGAGAGTGGAGGAGCTGTGGAAAGATCCTTTACATGCTCTGACAGCACATATGACAAGACAGCAATATATATTCTGCTGCACATCACTGTGTTGTGGCTGTAGTAGTGGTGGTAAGTGGCTCCTGCCCAACATACAGCAAATTTACAGACAGTGCCAGCTATTTCAAGGCATTCTAAGGTGAGACATTGTTACTCATGGCAGGTCACAGGCCCCTCCCACCATGGCAAAGTGTGCATAAGCATTATGATAGCCTAGCAAAGAGTCTCAGTGAAAGCAATATCACTTCAGCAAGTACCATAACAATGCAAGCAATGTTGTAAGTACATAAGAATTTCTGCAAACCAGTGAATAACTAAACACACACACACACACACACACACACACACACACACACACACACACACACACACACACACACACACACACACACACACACACACACACACACACACAGATACACACACACTAAGAAACTTAAGGAACAACATGTTATGGGGAAAAGCATCCGAAAAAGCAGATAGAGAACCTTAAAACCTTTGCCATCTATTCAGGCTCCTATAGATTGCTGAGCTTACAAGGCGTCTACTAACCCAGCACTTATGAATCTCATACATATTTATAAATCAAATAGTACCACAAATACAAAATCTAGGGACCTGAATTTTGTCTGTGACTTAAAATGAACATGTTGGAAAGACAGCTGTATCCCCCACAGACTGCCGCTCCTATGGAACAGGCTTCCCATCCATGTGAAGCTGAGTTCATCTATTACCCAGTTTAAGCACAACCTAGACAAGTGGATGGGGAATAGGAAATATACACCAGGCCTGACACCCATGTCCCTTATGGACAGAGGTAGCTTATAAATGCCTGGCCCTCAATGTCCTATTCAGATTCAGAACATCATTATACATTTAGGAAAACTTGGCTAGGCTTAGAAAGACCCCCAGGTTGTTAGCCTACTAACAGTCTATGAATCTATAAATACTGTATCTTAGTTCAGTTATACGCTATTATGAAAACAAATGCAATCACTATAAAATATCACAGAGAAATGTAACACAATATCTACTTGTAACATCATGTAGTATCAAATATAAATCAGAAGCACATACTTTGGACTGAATCAGTAAAGATTATATTTAATTTGTGCAAAAAAATAACACTTACACTACCATAGGACAAACCTGAATGTGCCAATGGCTGGACTCCCCAAAATGTATTTGCCAAAAAAGGCCAAAAAAGCAGACACAGAAAACACTTTTTAAAATGTTTTTCCAGGGTGCAAGCCCCTCTGCACCCCATGATGTGGGGGGGGGGCAAGACCCCTATACCCCCAAACCTCTGTATACCTACTCCAACATCACTGTATTTCAAAGTAGGGTGAAATCCCCTGCCGATAGAATTCACAGACAGTGATTTCCTGTGGAGGAATTCTGAATGTCGGTGGGTCGAACCTCAGGCAACTGAGGCTCAAGACTTAAATTTTCACCCACCAGTAGGTTACTCAATAACACAAAAAGCTTTCCTCAGCAGAACATCTTCTAATAGTTCAGGGCCAATCATTTTTATTGATAAACAGCCACCATATCCATTGTCTACCTGAAGTATCTGGTTTGATTCTTCCAGTATAAAAAAATAATTGCATTAATGTAAATTTTGTTTCACAGAAACAGTCATCACTAATTGTCTTCCAGCTTGTTTTACTCAACATCTCAGTCCTTCAAAATTAAAATTACAACCTCAAACAGCAGGGGCTTTGGCTTAGTCATACACTCCCAGTCAACAAATGTAAAATAAATAAAATAAATTTAATCCATGGAAAGTCACCACACCCATTACCTACTCACAGTGTCTGGTTACACTAATGTATTTTTCACAAACAGTAGTGACAGCTTATACTCCTGCTTGCTTCAGCCAAATATACTTTACTCCTTCAAAGCTGGAATGAAAACAACAAAACGCAAGGGAAAATCTTTTCATCCACAGAACAACTCCATGCCTATATTCTACCTAAAGTATCTACTTTGACCCTGACAGGATTGAAAATAATAATAGTTTCATTAATGTATTTTTGCTGCAAAGAAAAAGTAGTCACAGCTTGTCTTCTAGTTTGCTTCACTCAAATACACATTAGTTTTTCAAAGCCATAATTACAAAAAATAAACATTGGGTCAGTCATTTCATCAACCTATAGCCTCAGTGACCACTGCCTATCTATAATATCTGGTTTGGCCATTCTAGGATAAAAATAAAATAATTGTAACTGTTTTTACAAAACAAAAATGTAGTAATGTAATCTCAGCTTGTATTCAAGCTTGTTTAACCAAATACACATTAGTCCAGTTAGAACTACAAAAGCAAAGAGTGGGTCAGCCATTTCATCCACAGACAACCCACATACCCACTGTCTACCCCAGTGTTTGGTTTGACCCTGGCAGGTTAAAAAACAAAACAAAAAAGAATGGTTGTGTTAATGTATTTAGTTCTTATAAACAATAGTGACCATTTGTATTCCATCATACTTCACACAAGAACACCTTAGTCCTGCAAAGCTAGAATTATAGCAACAAAACATCAGGGACAATAATTTCAACCATAAACAGCCCTCATAACCATGACATTAAAAATGCATTAAGGTATGTTATTTTACAGGCCAATAATAGCAACCTGTATTCCTGCTTGCTTCACCCAAATACATATTAATCTTGCAAAATCAGAATTAGAGCCAATCATTTCACCAATAGACAGTCCCCGTACTCATTGCTTACCCACACTATCTGGTTTAGTCCTTCTGGATAAAAGCAAAACAAAACAAAAAAAACTTTTTAAATTACTCTTAAGACTTATAGGAACACACTCTTCCATACTTGGCCTGAAAAATAAAGTAATATAAAATAAAATGGCTTTTGTGAATCCACTATACCAATAAATCTAGCAGTCTATTTTTTATAGATAGTTGTGTGTGTGTGTATGTGTGTGTGTGTGTGTGTGTGTGTGTGTGTGTGTGTGTGTGTGTGTGTGTGTGTGTGTGTGTGTGTGTGTGTGTGTGTGTGTCTATCTGTCTGTACATGCATGTGTGTCTGTGTGTATGGGGACCTTATGGATGGCAATATTAAGTTGAGCAGACACAAAGAGAAAAAAGATAACATTATGAAAAAATGCAGCAGTTAAGTCCTTTATTGCCAGACTTTCTTGGAATACAGCCATCCATCTGCATGCAAGCAGTCCTGATCCTGTTATTCTGTGCATCACACAGTACAGAATAAGTCATTATGTAAGTGTACTACTGACAAGATACGAGCACAAACTATACAAAAATGTCTTCCTTGTTGAGAGGTAGGCATTTACTATTCTCTACAACAATACACCTTATTACAAATTCAAGCTGTTGCAATAACTCGCAGTACAGTTTTATAGTGGGGATACCAGAGACATAAGTTGTGCATGTTAAATAAAAATAGAAATAAAAAAAAATGCAATTTCAAATACAAACTCCCACCAAATTATATTCCCACCAAAGTTATTTCTTTTCTGTTATCCCTTACAACTAAATTACACTTTTTCTCACTTTTGACTTGTACCATATCTCATTTTAGAAATCACACATTCTCTATACTTCATTACTTGCACTTTGAAGAGGAATAACAAAAAAGATCTTCCGATCTGTTACAACTGTCCGTGTTTTTCTATTCCCAGTTCTTTCACTCTAGTGTTAAAGCAAATGGGCAAATGTCATAGGGAGAGGCTCTATATTAAAAAACCGAAGAGGTGTTTCAGTGAATACCTCTTGGTCGACACGTAATGAGTGAATGCACTAAAGCACGAATGCTTAAAACAGGGATTTCTTTTCCCTGGGAAAAAAAATTGCTTGGCCGTCAGTGTGTTTCAGCCCTTTCCTCATTGCACTGCGATCTTGGAGTTGGTATATTTAGTTAGGGGGGTGTGAGGGGCACAGCTCTCCACGTTGGGGGTGTGGGGGTGAAGCCCCCCACGTTGTTATGTTTTAAAGTGTGTGTGTGTGTGTGTGTGTGTGTGTGTGTTTGTGCTAGTGGTTTCTTTCCCAGGGAAAGAAACCACTGTTTTGAGCGTTCGTGCTTTAGTGCATTCGCTCATTATGTGTCGACCAAGAGGTGTTCGCTGAAATACCTCTTTTGTCTTTTAATAGAGACCCAGGGACGGTATACCTCCAAGGCAAACAGCTATGGGAAGAAGTAAATAAATGTATTGAAGCCATTTGGTAATAGGTGCAAACAGACTTGGAAATTACCGCGAGAATAGCGCTAACATATCTGTAAGTACAGCAACCGAAAAACTTATAGAAACTAGAACTTCGAAGTACAGTAACATGTTTTCATATAACATGAGTAACAGTTAGGGTTAATGCATGTACAGTGCAGAATGTTATGCAGCCTGTAGTTGTGCCTCAAGTGCCTTGTGCTCTGTTTTATTTTTGCCTTTACCTGTTGTTCAGACAAGCTTCTTTCAGTGTCCCTGTCAGTTACTTTTGCAATTACGATGGGAGACACAGTTATAAGAGACACTCAGGATCTTAGGATTATCTGTGGGTTGAACTCAGAAAATGTACAAGCAAATGAGGAATGTTCTCAACTGCGTACTGCATTTGCTGTATATTTTCTGACCAACTGAAACAGTTAAAGCCATTTTACCAGGCTGTATGGCTACTTCTTAAAAACAAAAGGGGAGGGCATGTGCTCCTGCGGAAATGCCTAATTCTGCCACTGGATAATGATAATAGTAATGATGGTGATGACAATAAGAATGAGAGTGAGAGTGATGATGATGATGATGTATTGGGATTTCTATAGCCAGAACATGCTGATTTGCTAGTTATTCATTGTGAGGCAGATTTAGTTACAGTTTAGCAAATATATTTCTAAAAAAATATATATATATTAGATTAAGAATAAAATTAAACAGTTCCTTTCCAGTGGGAACAGCACACATTGACATGTTGCAGAAGTATAATGCAAGATATCCAAGCAGGCAAAGGACATGCACAGCATAAAACCAAATGATTTATTTAGTAAAAAGCACACAAGTGCTTTCACATAATACTCATAGGCTTCATCGGACATACAATTCTATCACAAGCCTAAACATTTTAAACACTGTTAAACAAATCACTGCTAGCAACCTTTTCCCCTCCAATTAAGTAATTAGTGGAAACCAAGTGATTTAAAGTAACCTAACACTTTAGCAAAATAAGTACATTTTTAGGATGTTCTAACCACAACTTATATGACAGATTTCGGATATATTAAATAAGGCATATATCATAGATATCTAAACAGTATAATATGCATCATACATAAACCAAGTCATCATGCTGTTGCAAATATACTGGATGTTTTGGAAAATTTAATGCAGAACTTCATCAACAAAGACTGAAACAGTACTGCCATCCACATAATTAACTGAGTATACACATTATGTGGTTTACAATAAAAAACTTGAACTGCTACATGAATGCTCATCAATCTACTGAAATGTTCAGAAAACAAACACATAAACAGAAATATAAAAATAAATATAAATAAAACCAGACATCATAGCTAAATACTGTTAACATAAAAATATCTGTATATAAAAACTAAATAAAAACAGAAAATGCATGCATAAATAAATAATGTATGAGGGGTATGTGCATATATATAAGCAAACGGGTCTACTTTACATTACCGACACGACACTTCACCGACACACAAAATACCGACCCCAAATAACCGAAACCACACAACACCGACAACTCACAAAACCGAACACAATTACACCGACACTAACAACGTAAACTACACATGACACACAATGACATATCCACTAACCCTAACCCAAACCCTAACCCTAAGGTCCGACACTACCACACAGTTACCCTACCCGCACTCTAAACCTAACTCACTTAACCCGTCCCTAAACTACAGTCCATCACTATCACACACTTACCTTACCCGAACCCTAACTCCGACACTACCACATGCTCACCTTTCCCACACCCTAACCCAAAATCCCACAATATTGCACACTTACCTGACCGCTCCTAACTCCGTCACTATAGCACACTTCCTTGTTGGTCGCTGTCAGCAAATCACCTTTTCGGTCAACTTACCTGTCGGTCGTTTCGTCTCGCTCTTCCGCGTGTCAGTGAAGTGTTGTTTCGGTAAAGTAAAGTGGACCCAAGCAAACACACCTCTAACTATTATGAAAAGATGTATATCTAACACCCAAGGCAAATAAAGTGTATTAAAAAAGGAGGGAGGAGACAAGGTTAGCAAATGTAACTACGCCTTCTTTCCCTTCAAAAGAGTTTCAGTGACAAAGCTTCATTCAAACCCATACCCTGGTCAGCTTGTAGCAAAACAATCTATTTTTGCTCAATCTTTTCAAGTGTGTTTTTATTATTTCCCATCCTTATAGTGCTTGGTAAGATTTCTATGGTGAAAAACACAAATCTATGGATGGTACCTTCTTCAACAATATGTTTGGCGACAGTACTTCTGGTGTTTCCAATATTGCTGTAATATAAATGTTCCCTAATCCTATCTCTCAGTGGTCTTGTAGTCATGACAGCATAGAACTTAAAACATTGAACATATTGAGCTAAATATATAACATTAGCAGTTGAACAAGAAGCATAATGCCTAAAAATATATTATTTATTTGTATCAGGATGTGTAAAAATGTTCTTATTGGCAATATACCTGCAAAAATGGCAAAGCCTACAACCAAATGTCCCTTATCTCTTAGAAATAGTTTTTCTGATCACCATGCCAGTTCTATGGCAAAGCTTACGTTTTAGTGATTTCAAATTTTTATAAATAACTTTTGGATATGTCCCCACAACTTGTTCTATCCCACTATTTGCTGTTAGGACATGTTAATTCTTACGTATAATATCCATAACATTCTTATTGTCAGAGGTACTAGGCAGATGTACTCTACATTATTTTCTGTGATAACCAGCCATCCAGTTAACCGGTGGCATATTCCTTCCTGAGAAATAAGGTTTACCTCTACCTCTACCTTCTCTTTCCCTATGGGCCACTTGTAAATGTTCATCACATTCAGCCTCAGTATATCCTGTATCCCTAAACACTTTCTTTAATAAGGCTACTTGCTTGGACATTGTACTATCTTTGGTGGTAAGTCTAGAAATACGTAGAGCCTGTCCTTTCAAAATATTTTTGAATACATATGTAGGATGCATACTATAGTGTGATAAATAGCTGTTCTTTCTACATTCTTTACTATAAACCTGAGTGCGCAGAACATGTCCTTCTCTTGCTAGCGTGACATCTAAAAAATCAATCCCATAAAGAGATGTACGTGTAGTAAACTTCAAGAAGGAGGTACTCTCATTAAGAAAAGAAACAAACTGCTCAAATTGTTCTGAAGAACCTCTCCAGATAAAAAAATATGTCATCCACAAAATTAATATAACGTAACAAATTTCTGCTATAAGTAACATTATTCAACAACACAGTATCTTCCCATTGTGCCATTACAATATTAGCATAGGAGTTGGCACGTGGCCACTCCATATTGTTGAATGTAAAATTTCCCTTCAAACACAAATACATTATTGGTAAGTACCAATTCCATCAACATACATATAGTCTGTGCGTGTCCATTATCAAAATCACAATGACTTTGCTAGAAATCTCTCATATATTGGATGCCTACATCATTTGGTATGCATGTAAATAATGAACATACATCCATAGTAACTAACATACCTGTGGCACGCAATGGCACCGTCTGTAACTTATCATATAGCATGGTAAGAAAATGCTGTGAATCTTTTAAAATAGTGGGTGACTTCATTAATAAAAGATGTAGAACTTTTTCTAAATAAAGGGATATGGGCTCTGTGCCCCAACCTCACACTATATGACAGATTTCTTGAGGTTTCTTACATATATATTACAGTAACATTGGAGACACCAGAAGTGCTGTTGCCAAAGATATTGTTGAAGAAGGTACCATCCATAGATTCATATTTTTCACCATAGAGATCTTGCCAAGCACAATAAGGTTGAGGAATAATAGGAACACACTTGAAAAGGTTGAGCAAAAATGCATTGTTCTATTAAAAGCTGACAAGGGCATGGGTTTGAAGCTTTGTCACTCAAACCCTTTTTAAGGAAGAGAAGGCTTAGTTGCATTTGTTAACCCCCCCCCACACACACATACTTTTAATACAATCTGTTTGCTTGGCTGTTAGATATACATATTTTCATAGTAGTTATAGGTGTGTCTGCTTTTATATATATATATATATATATATATATATATATATATATATATATATATATATATATATATACATATAAATATATATATATATATATATATATATATATATACACACACACATACTCCTCATACATTATTTATTTATGCATATATTTTCTGTTTTTATTCTGTTTTTATATACACACTTTTTATGTTAGCAGTATTTAGCTATGATATTTGGTTTTGTTTATATTTATTTTTATATTTTTTGTTTATGTGTTTGTTTTTTGAACATTTAAGTAGATTGATGAGCGTTCATGTAGCAGATCAAGTTTTTTATTGTAAACTTACATAAGGTGTATACTCAGTTTACTATATGGATGGCAGGACTGTTTCAGCCTTTGTTGATGAAGTTCTGCATTAAATTTTCCAAAACATCAGTATATTTGCAACAGCATGATGAAATGGTTTATGTATGATGCATATTATACTGATATCTGTAATATATGTCTTATTTATTACATCTGAAATCTATCATATAAGTTGTGGTTGGAACATATTAAAAACATACTTATTTTGCTAAAGTGTTAGGTTATTTTAAATCACTTGGTTTTCACTAATTACTTAATTGGAGGAGAAAAAGGTTGCTAACAGTGATTGGTTTAACAGTGTTTAAAATGTTTAGGCTTGTGATAGAATTGTATGCCTGATGAAGCATATGAGCACTATGCGAAAGCACTTACATGCTTTTTACTAAATAAATAATTTAGTTTTATGCTGTGTATGTGCTTTGCTTGCTTGGATTTCATGCATTATATTTTTGGAGCCTGGTCTGGACTTTTATCTGGTGCAGTGGTTTTGTTTTTGCATATGTTGCAGAAGGTTCAGTGTCTTATAGAACTCAATGTTGAATGTATCTAACAATGGTTCCACTACAAATGCATATTTAACAAGGTAACAGTATAACAGATGGTTTACTAGCAGGTTAAGTTCTTTCTGTCAGCAACAGTTTTGAGGAAAACAACTCTTACAGAAGAGTATATGATGGAGTGTTATTAACACCATCTAATGACCAGGAATTCTCCTTCTTTTATCACATCCATTCCTATGAGCCATGCATCAGTGGGTGTTATGGGGTGCTAGGCCCCTCTCACATGAATGGAATGTTAGAAATCTTTCCATCACGTAAAAGCATACCCATTTGTAATCTGGCTGTTCCATCTTAAAAATGCCCTTCTGCACTGCACCAGCATAAATATGCATTTGTAAGTACTCTGTTGTTCTAAATGTGTAAACTGCACTGAAACAAACATACCTGAGATAACTAGAAGCACGGAGTCTTAACATAAATTGTTAATGGTGTAACTGAAACTAAAAATGACTACTGCATGTATATATTTCTTAATCAACAACTCATTTTCACTTTCTTTTGCACAGGCATTTCTCTGATAATGAACCTGACTATTTCGGAAATGATGACGCTTGTGCCTTTATATCTCATGATGGAAAATGGGGGGATGCCAGTTGCAGTAACTCGCAACACTGGATCTGTGAGAAGGAGACAAATATTTGCTCTACTTAAACCCTGTATATCAGTGAAAGAAATATACAGACTACTGAGGAAATAATGACAGTAGTCCTAGGCAGAATAAAGGAAGTTATATTGCTTTGTCAGCCAAGATAGTATGATCCCATTTTAAAATGCCCCAATGTCCCCAGTAATGCCACCAAATTAATCCTTGTCAGTTGCATTGTAACTACCTCAGTGTGATGATGCAAGTCTGTACTTGTTCTCTTAAATATTTTACATAATATAACAGTTGCATTGCTTTCTGCCCAGTGCATTTTCTTGATAAACTTGAATTCAGTGAAAGGAAATAAATATTTTGACTTGCACTGCTTTCATCTTCTGCTTCTTCTTCGTTTTGCAATAAAAGTAAATATTAGACCACATTTGCAAGTCAAACATGTATGGCTACCACTACTACCTGTACATCTTGAAATGTACAGGATTCCACCCCTGTGTTTAATTATCATTGGTCCAGGTACATGTCTATATCATGGCCTGCAATCCCTCTACTCTTCAGATACCCAAATATTTGTTTCAAATCTTAGAGTCAGAGCAAATGAAATTTTGCAGCTAGGCCTTTGGCCAAGGAGTCTTGCTATTTTTTTTAAATGTCAGGTTAAAACCAAATTTAGCTAATGCCTTTAATCCTCACAAGCTCATTAAATATGTTCATTAAAGATTTTGTCAGGAAAAAAAAATCCATGTTTCATCATCTTCAGAAAATCTGTGACTGTGGCCATTTTCTCCATGGAGATATTTTATTTTCCAGTCAGTTCTGTTGACAGGGCTGAATATCTAATGCAATATATGTGATATCAATTAATAAGTACTCATAAAAGGTACAGTGAATTTGTTTCAAAGAAACACTTCGTAGAATCAATATAGTCTTTAGCTGGTAATAAATTTATAATTTCAGATAATATTTTGCATATTCTTCATCATTAAGAAAAATATCCTTGGCATTATCAGGGGCATCATCCCACAGACAGTCACCTGTATTTAAATGTGTTAGCTATGAGGTCACACTTTCAGTGAAAGGGGAGTAATGGTTCTTACCACCTATATGCATCTCTTTAGTCAGACATCTGTTGACCTGCTAATTCAAAATGTTTAAATTCATACTTCATTCACTACATGCCATTCAGTAAATTGACTGCTGAGCTAATCTCATAGACAATGATGACAGATATAGGTTACATAGCTAACACTGTTTGTATAATCATACTTATTGGATAAGCTGTGAGTTCAAAGTAAACAATAGATATAGTGTCAATATTGACAAGCATGCTGCTAGGAATTAAATAACTTACTTTAAACATACATAATATAAATGTTGTAAGCACATGTAGTATGTATAAGTAATGAGCATTGTTAAAGATCTGGTTATCACTGACCCAAAACAGATGTTTTTAAATATGAGGTCAAAGTTAGCAAAACCTTTAATTTATATTGTTTAGCATGTGCCTATTAACATTAGTAATACCATATATCTTCAAACATACACTTATTAGAGAAATACCAAAATAACAGACCACAAATCTACATCTCAGTACAAGGCAATAGCCATTATATAGTCAATAGCAAAAACTCTAGAAAAAAAATCTGTAACCAACTTTTAGACTAAGACCCCAATTCATAAATATTTGTGCTCAGTGCAGCATAGATATTATGCAGCGTATACCAGTGCATCAGGACATGAGGTGATTCATAAAGATTTATTGCCTTGCTCCATTGTTTTTGTAATAATAAGTAATGCAGTAAGGCTTATTCAGTCTGCATATATGGCAATATGTATCATAGCCATTGCCATTTATGACTCTTGTATAGCATAGGCATTTTACAAATGACTGCATCCTATAATGCGCTGTGTCTAGTGCCTAGTTCCAGTGTATTTATGATGTCTAAACTGTTAACATCATTCTTACTGAGATAACATTTTAACAGAATAAAAGTTATCATTCTGACTAAATGCTGGTATATTCTGATGTTAATGATATTACTGTTCAAAATTACTGGGTACTGAGAAGGGCATACCATGACAGTGCAGTGCAATGTACTCCACAGATAGAATTCATATGCAAAGTATTTTTCTGTAAAACATACATGAGCCATCTAGGTAGTACCACTGGAGTAGTAACTGACAGCCAAAGAGTAACTTACAGGACAGCAGGCCAAAACTGATGTTTTGCATGGAAGTGCAGACATCCCTTTCTTTTTATGCTATAGTTCAGCATATAGTGCTCAGTGTGCAGCATATTAACAGCTTAGCTCTTAACTTCTCTAAGACATTAGATGTTACTGTAGTACAATGAAAAGCAGAAACCTCATAGGCTTTAGCTGCAAGACCTTAATCACTGCTGTTTTGAAGATCAGGAAGTTGTTGACCAGTTTCATGTAGTTAAGACATTCTATGGGCTTTGTTAACATTTATGGTTCACAATCTGCAACTGGAGGAAATCATGGCCTACTTATCCATCTGAAAACCAAGCTAATGTTTAGCTTTCATGATAAATGCCACATGGGATGTTTTAGAGAGATACACTTAGGACATCTGAAGTATCTGCAAGGTCATTATCCTAAAGGATCTTCAAGGATACTGCACCAATTCATTGATATGTTTGTAGTCCATGTTTTATTTATCATTTTTCTTAACTGGGTTAGCCTCAATAGGCTAGTAGCCTATTTTCAGGGGAGACCTGAGATAGTACTTATACTAACAGAGGAAATTTGGCCAGGGAATCGGGGAACTTCCCCTACTCTTGGTAGTCAGGGGAAAGATTTGTGTGTTACACATCCAGACGTCCTGTTTCTGGTCCAGGTGGGAAGCAGCCAAGAAGAACAGGAAGAAAATATGGCTGATTCAGCTTTGGCTGAAAATGAAGTGAAGGCTGATGAAAATGCAGCTGAAATGGTAGAATCGCTGTCATAAGTTTTTCCTGATGCTCTAGGTGCAGAAAAAACAGTGATATTGGAAGAAAATGAGATTGTTGCTGTAACAGAGATGGATACAGAGGAAAACTTTCAAAGGAAATTGTTTGAAGAAGAAACAGTTACCTTTGAGAGATGCATAATTACAACCCTGCAATCGGCAGGGTTGCGGGATGATTATTGGGAAGAAATGGTAAACCAAAGTGAACCAAAAAGTGGAGCAGCAATTTCATGTAGTGACATCATGGAGACAATAGGGAAAGAAAAAAGAGAAGAGGAGACTGTGCCAAAAAAGTTCAAGAGACAAAAATTCATGCACAAACTGTGGGAGAAGGAGCAAAGAAGAAAGAAGAAATAAAAGAAACAAAAAAAAAAAGTATACAGTATGTGTGAGCTGTAAAAAAAGAAGAAAGTTTGGACAGGTATAAGGTTTGGGACTCTGTCATAGCCCTGTTGGGTGTCAAAGCAAATGAGGTAAGACCATTAATTTTAATTAATAAAGAGACTTTTTGTGACTTGATATTTGAGACTGGGCAGGCCATGGAAATTTGTTGGGGTACACATGAAGAAAAGAAAAATATTTATCGATGGTCAGAATCTGTCATGCAAGCTTTTTACAGACAAACAAAAAAAGAATAACGATCCAGTTTAGAACTGAAGTGGAAGCAAAAGAACTGAAAGAACATTTAACTATTTGTAAAGAAATAATGGACACTAGAAAAGTTTATAATGAAAGAGGACTATGGACAGGGGGGTGGGAATGTGGAGTAATACTGAAAATGGAAAATGATAATGTTATGCACGTACCTAGTATTATTAATATTCATGGGAATAGGGGTTTTGTAAAATACAGGGGGGCCAATCAAAAACATGTTATTTTTGTGGAAAAAATGATCATTTAATAAATGAATGTGATAAAGAAGATGCTATTTATGTGGTAAAACAGGACATAATGCAAAAAAATGTGATTTAAAGAGCAAAAAACATGTCAATACTGGTCATTCATGGCTAGAATGTGAAATGAACATGCAAGAAAATGAAAATGAAAATAAAATTATACAAAATAAAGAGAATGTGTTATACAAGAACATGTACAAAAAGATGTAACTGATAAACAGGTTATACATGAAGTTATACAAAATAAAGATATAGAATGTGTTATACAAGAAAATGTACAAAAAGATGTAACTGATAAACAGGTTATACATGAAGTTATACAGGATAAAGAGATAGAATGTGTTATACAAGAAAATGTACAAAAAGATGTAACTGATAGAGGTTATACATGAAGTTATACAGGATAAAGAGATAAAATGTGTTATACAAGAAAATGTACAAAAAGATGTAACTGATAGACGTTATACATGAAGTTATACAGGATAAAGAGATAGAATGTGTTATACAAGAAAATGTACAAAAAGATGTAATTGATAAACAGGTTATACATGAAGTTATACAGGATAAAGAGATAGAATGTGTTATACAAGAAAATGTACAAAAAGATGTAACTGATAAACAGGTTATAAATGAAGTTATACAGGATAAAGAGATAGAATGTGTTATACAAGAAAATGTACAAAAAGATGTAACTGATAAACAGGTTATACATGAAGTTATACAAAATAAAGAGATAGAATGTGTTATACAAGAAAATGTACAAAAAGATGTAACTGATAAAGGGGTTATACATGAAGTTATACAAAATAAAGAGATAGAATGTGTTATACAAGAAAATGTACAAAAAGATGTAACTGATAAACAGGTTATACATGAAGTTCTACAGGATAAAGAAATAGAATGTGTTATACAAGAAAATGTACAAAAAGATGTAACTGATAAACAGGTTATACATGAAGTTATACAGGCTAAAGAGATAGAATGTGTTATACAAGAAAATGCACAAAACGATGTAACTGATAAACAGGTTATACATGAAGTTGTACAGGATAAAGAGATAGAATGTGTTATACAAGAACATGTAGAAAAAGATGTAACTATGAAGTTATACAGGATAAAGAGATAGAATGTGTTATACAAGAACATGTACAAAAAGATGTAACTGATAAACAGGTTATACATGAAGTTATACAGGATAAAGAGATAGAATGTGTTATACAAGAAAATGTACAAAAAGATGTAAATGATAAACAGGAGGTTATACATGAAGTTATACAGGATAAAGAGATAGAATGTGTTATACAAGAAAATGTACAAAAGATGTAACTGATAAACAGGTTATACATGAAGTTATACAGGATAAAGATATAGAATGTGTTATACAAGAACATGTACAAAAAGATGTAACTGATAAAGGGGTTATACATGAAGTTATACAGGATAAAGAGATAGACTGTATTATACAAGAACATGTGCAAAAGATGTAACTGATAAACAGGTTATACATGAAGTTATACAGGATAAAGAGATAGAATGTGGTATACACGAAAATGTACAAAAAGATGTAACTGATAAACAGGTTATACATGAAGTTATACAGGATAAAGAGATAGAATGTGTTATACAAGAAAATGTACAAAAAGATGTAACTGATAAACAGGTTATACATGAAGTTATACAGGATAAAGAGATAGAATGTGTTATACAAGAAAATGTACAAAAAGATGTAACTGATAAACAGGTTATACATTAAGTTATACAGGATAAAGAGATAGAATGTGTTATACAAGAAAATGTACAAAAAGATGTAACTGATATACGTTATACATGAAGTTATACAGGATAAAGAGATAGAATGTGTTATACAAGAAAATGTACAAAAAGATGTAACTGATAAACAGGAGGTTATACATGAAGTTATACAGGATAAAGAGATAGAATGTATTATACAAGAAAATGTACAAAAAGATGTAACTGATAAACAGGTTATACATGAAGTTATACAAAATAAAGAGATAGAATGTGTTATACAAGAAAATGTACAAAAAGATGAAACTGATAAACAGGTTATACATGAAGTTATACAGGATAAAGAGATAGAATGTGGTATACACGAAAATGTACAAAAAGATGTAACTGATAAACAGGTTATACATGAAGTTATACAGGATAAAGAGATAGAATGTGTTATACAAGAAAATGTGCAAAAGATGTAACTGATAAACACGTTATATATGAAGTTATACAGGATAAAGAGATAGAATGTGTTATGCAAGAAAATGTACAAAAAGATGTAACTGATAAACAGGAGGTTATACATGAAGTTATACAGGATAAAGAGATAGAATGTGTTATACAAGAAAATGTACAAAAAGATGAAACTGATAAACAGGTTATACATTAAGTTATACAGGATAAAGAGATAGAATGTGTTATACAAGAACATGTACAAAAAGATGTAACTGATAAACAGGTTATACATGAAGTTATCCAGGATAAAGAGATAGAATGTGTTATACAAGAAAATGTACAAAAAGATGTAACTGATAAACAGGTTATACATGAAGTTATACAGGATAAAGAGATAGAATGTGTTATACAAGAAAATGTACAAAAAGATGTAACTGATAGAGGTTATACATGAAGTTATACAGGATAAAGAAATAGAATGTGTTATACAAGAACATGTACAAAAAGATGTAACTGATAAACAGGTTATACATGAAGTTATCCAGGATAAAGAGATAGAATGTGTTATACAAGAAAATGTACAAAAAGATGTAACTGATAAACAGGTTATACATGAAGTTATACAGGATAAAGAGATAGAATGTGTTATACAAGAAAATGTACAAAAAGATGTAAATGATAAACAGGTTATACATGAAGTTATACAGGATAAAGAGATATAATGTGTTATACAAGAAAATGTACAAAAAGATGAAACTGATAAACAGGTTATACACGGAGTTATACAGGATAAAGAGATAGAATGTGTTATACAAGAAAATGTACAAAAAGATGTAACTGATAAACAGGTTATACATTAAGTTATACAGGATAAAGAGATAGTAGAATGTATTATACAAGAAAATGTACAAAAAGATGAAACTGATAAACAGGTTATACATTAAGTTATAAAGGATAAAGAGATACAATGTGTTATACAAGAAAATGTACAAAAAGTTGTAACTGATAAACAGGTTATACATGAAGTTATACAGGATAAAGAGATAGAATGTGTTATACAAGAAAATGTACAAAAAATTTAACTGATAAACAGGTTATACATGAAGTTATACAGGATAAAGAGATAGAATGTGTTATACAAGAACATGTACAAAAAGATGTAACTGATAAACAGGTTATACATGAAGTTATACAGGATAAAGAGATAGAATGTGTTATAGAAGAACATGTACAAAAAGATGTAACTGATAAACAGGTTATACATGAAGTTATACAGGATAAAGAGATAGAATGTGTTATACAAGAAAATGTACAAAAAGATGTAACTGATAAACAGGTTATACATGAAGTTATACAGGGTAAAGAGATAGAATGCGTTATACAAGAAAATGTACAAAAAGATGTAACTGATAAAGGGGTTATACATGAAGTTATACAAAATAAAGAGATATAATTTGCTATACAAGAAAATGTACAAAAAGATGTAACTGATATACGTTATACATGAAGTTATACAGGATAAAGAGATAGAATGTGTTATACAAGAAAATGTACAAAAAGATGTAATTGATAAACAGGTTATACATGAAGTTATACAGGATAAAGAGATAGAGGGCAGGATTCACGAAGGCTTGCATGGAGTGTAAGAGACGTGCAACACTCCATGCAAGCCTCGCAATCCAGGAACAGCCCTGAACTCCGTGTAAGACACCAGCTAAAACGTCTCTTACATGGACTGGGCGTGGACAAGCTAAATAACTCACTTGCATCAGGAAGGTATGCAAATGAGGTATATTAACGATCCACGAAGCAGAAGCCAGTCCGTGTAGGAGACGGTTTAGCTGCAGAAATGTACTCAGTTGACAACTGAGTACATTTCTGCAAAATCCACAACGGAGCGATGTCAGGTCCCAAATAAGGTTGCTGATGAATCAGGCAGCATGCCAATGGCCAAATATGTGGCCATTGGCATGATAACCCGATGCAAAAATATTAAAAATATAATTTTTTTTTTCGGCAATCGCCGATGTTTAAACCCAGCACAGCCCTGCGCAAACGGGCTGCGCTGTATAAAACCATAAAAAAGAAGGGTATAAACCCACAAATGTGGGATTCATGTAATACATGGAATGACAATGCAGGGACCAGCAGACCAAAACCAACATGGCTACCGTGTAGTGGTTGCTAAGGGGGGAAGCTGAGTCTAAGACATGTAACTAAGCATTAGTAGGCAATCTTATGTAAATGAGGGTTAGGATACTGAATACCACAGTCACATAACAAATGAGCACGGCCTGTGTAGTGTAAGAGATACAAAAGGGGGAGGAATAGAGTAGGAGATAGGTGATATCACTGGGGGGAATGGTAGAAAGAAACGCAGTTCATTGGAGGCCAGTGTAACATGACAGATGACAGGCATAGATCATGGAAAGAGGTGTGCCACTAGATAAGTCAAGGAAAGCCAAGAAATGGAAGGTGTACACTGTTACCTACACTAAAGTTTCTTGCTGGCCGTGCATGCGCACATGTGCATGCAATGAAGCGCGAGTAAGGCAGTGTGTGCGTGTGTAAGGCTGTGTGAGCATGTGGGAGCATGTTGGGAGATGTTTAACACTGTTTGCGCGGGTGTGCGCGCGTGGAAGGCAGTGTGAGTATGTTGGAGGCTGTTGGCAGACGTGTAACAGTGTTTGCGCGGGTGTACGCACGTCTAAACCTGAATAAGTAGATCCTTAACCTTGTAAGCACGTGTGCGCGCGTTTAAGCCACTGTGAGCGTGTTTCAGGTAGTATGCAAGTTGCTCCCCCCTGAGGAAACAGAAAGGAAAAAGGAAGCAACAGAATTAATAGGAAGCTAGCAGGGATAACTGCTGAAGCTAGCAGGTGAAAATAATTAGAAGCAGGCAATTACACAGGCAAATCAGTAGGCCAGCCCAGCACTTAAAACACTGCAAACAGTACTGCAGGATGTTGTCATTAAGAGACACTGCAAAACAGGAGTAAGCTAATAGAAGTGAAAACTGAAAAAGCTGAACTCAGAGCAGAAATGCTAGGGGCTGCCATAGCTGTCATAAAGAGACATAGGCGACTTGCTGAGGGTGGTGACAATGCAGATGGTGCCAGACAACCCACAGTGAGTAGACGGAGAAGAGTGTACAGGCCCACGGTCACCTACCATGGGTTACATGAGCTGGAGATAGTAGAGCGCTATAGAGTGGACAGAGAGCTCCTGCAGCAGATTGTTGAGCTGTGCAGGCCACGCCTCACACACAGAACCAACAGAGGGGAACCCATCCCAGTGGAAACCAAGGTATGTGTTGGCCTAAGAATACTAGCAACAGGTACCTTCCAGAGACCAACTGGTGATATGATGGGGATATCACAGGTATCAGCCTCCAGGGTACTACACCAGTTCCTGGATGCCATGTCAGCACATGTCGGTGATCATGTATATTTCCCCAATGCCCGTGAGGTATTGGCCAGCAATATGCGTCTCTTCCAGCAAATAGCGGAATACCCTGAGGTACTGGGTGCTATAGACTGCATGCACATACGCATCAAAGCACCAGCAGGAGAGCGGGGTAGGGCCTACATAAACCGCAAGGGCTTCCCCTCCATCAACTGCCAGGTCATGTGTGATGCCCAGGGCATAATAATGAATGTGTGTGCTGGCTGCCCTGGGAGTTACCATGATTCCCACATCTGGCATTTGATGCAGCTGTACCAGACATTTGCCAATGGGGACATCCCACACGGACACATAGTGGGGGATGCAGGTTATGCACTGGAGCCGTGGCTGATGACACCCATCAGAAATGCACACACACCTGAACAGGAACGCCATAATGAGGCACACGCACAAACACGTAATGTGATAGAGCGTGTGTTTGGGCTGCTCAAGTCATGGTTCCGGTGTCTGGACACATCTGGTGGAGCCTTGCAGTACACACCAACTACATGTACCCAAATTGTCATGGTATGTGCTATGCTACATAATATGATCTTGCGAAAACAGCTGCAGCAGGACCAGCATAGGGCCGGGCCAAACAGCCCCCCACCATTGCCAAGGCCAGGACAGGCAGAGCGTGACTCGGAGGAGGAACAACCTGAGCCTGCCCCAGTAGGCAGAAGGAGGCGTGCCCAGTATGCCCTGGCCTTGGCAAAGAGGCAACATAGCACATACATTGGCACAGTAGGAACCTTGGGAATGATACCCCTCTCTGACTCACTCATATAGTAACAGGGATGCCTAACATGACACAACCTGCTCTCAAACATGTACAGGGAAGTGTAATATGTGCATCCGACAGAGGCAGCCCTGCTGCACCACCTGAGGCATGAATGCTATGTGTCAAGTAATGTAACACCAAGTACTATATGCACACCTGTGGACCCTGACTAACATCCTATCCTCACCAAGCATCATGCCACAACATGACAATGAGATGATCAAGTGCAACAATTGACTGAAGTATTGCAGTTAGTCAAAGGGGACCCAATGTGTGCCAGTCTGGGATGACATGCTGAGCATGACATGATGCACCACCTGCTAGGACTGGCGTGCACCTATCAGTGCAGGCTGTATGGATACTGGCAAAGGCTGTCGTCACCCACAGTGTGCCCTGAATAGGTAAGGCGCAAAAGACCAACCTATCTCCATAGGTACCAGAAGGGATAAGAATACGATAATGGATAAGTTGAAACAGCAAGATGCATGCAGTCTGGACTCACCCAGTATGGAGAATGTTGATAACTGTGCTGTAACAGAAAACTGAGGCAAGGCCCACAGCAGCACCCTAACACTACCAGGTTACACCCCATACTGTGCTGTACAGCCGCAAAACTTGGAACAAACTACAAAAGGAGGGTGACTAGCAAGAATTGGCAAGGATAACCACACCCCCATGTCGGTACCACAACAAAAAGCAGCATGGACTAGCCATGCTCAAGTAACAGTGGCTAAAACTGCCCCCCAGTTTATAGCCTGCTACAGACTACTGTCCCAACACCAGGAACTGCATCTGGCCTATGCTGGAATACATGAATATATCAAGTCCCCCAACCCACATTATATTGGGTGACTGCAAATACCCAGACAGATATAGACTTGGAACATTATACTAGCTCCAACAGTGTCGGACAAAGGTTCATAGAATCCACAAAACCAAAAGGCTCCAGGAACAACGCATTCACGCCCACAAGAGGGGTAAGCATACCGGATGTGATAATCAGCAACATGGGTACTGGATGTCAAGAGAAGTGGATATTCACTGGTAAAACCAGACCATAGAGTAATCACACTGGATATCCAAACCTGACCATCCCTGGCCGGGAAACCACAGTGGAAAACATGTGTTAAGCTAAATATCTTGACCCTCCAAACTGATGTGGAACTACTAAAGGTCCCGCAGGTGCAAAATATGGGCCACACCACAGAACTCCGTAATACAGCTTTTCATTCCATGAACACTGCCAGGAATGCTTGGATTATGCAGTCCTAAATTAAAAACAACAAGACACAGTGCCTATATCTGGCATGGTGGACACCACCCATAACCAAAAACATGCAAGAGAATGAGGAAGCACACATGATAGAGCAACATAAAACAATGATCGTAAGCACAGATCAGTAGTATGGCAATAACATCTGTCCACACATGCAATCCACTAAGGCCAGCCACAACAAGTGGAATCTGTGAATCCCGAGGCAATGTCATCACACCTGGTCCAAGTACACAGACAACCCCTAACTCCACCTAAGAAATACAAAAATATGTGAGGAGATGCAAATCCATCCATCCAAACAGGAGGCTGAGCTCCTCAACCCAGTGCACTCCCAAACAAGTCAGTAGGAGAAGGTACACACACCACAAACACAGTCCCACATAGACCTATCACAACTGCAAAACCGTTACAAACACACAAACATTCCCAGAGGCACAAATTAGAAAACGAGCTCCACCAACAGAGGCCTCTAAAGCAGACACCCAATCCAACAGCCCCCAAACATAGCACATGCAACATATAGCACACAGCTGTGTGCCAAATAGTCATAGTGCCGAAGAAACAACAACATGCCTGATACAGTTGTAATAGGTGACTCCATAGTCAGATTACACCACTGTCCTGCACACCAGCCTGAACAAGGGAAAGGGGTACAGTAAGCTGCCTGTAGGCTGCCACAATATGCCACATATCAGAAGTATGTAGGTCACCCAAAGCAAGTAGAAATATGATGCAGTCATAGTCCATGCTGGTGTGAATGATCTGATGTACCACCCTAGACCACAGGAAAAGAGACATAGATGAGCTATCTGATTCTGTAGTCCAGGGCCGGTATGACACACACCGCTCGCAGCATCCTACCTCTTACAAGAATAATGCCACAGTACAAAACACGGAATGATCAGTCATAGCAAGTGGAAAACTTACTGGTGTTAGTCCAAGGGGATGCAATGTCTGTCCGGTGATGGGATGTCATGCTGAAGGCCACGCAGCTGTCCCTTTGGGATGGCCCACCCGGTTACCCCTGGCCTGAATATTGGGACAAGGCCTTTGCCACCTCCAGAGCCTTCCTAGTAAAGGCTGAAAAGACCGACCCACCACCCTACAAACATAAGTGGGAAGAAACATAAGGAAATGCTGACCAATGCCAGATGTGCACGCCTAATATGCATGCTCCCGAGGCCATCCCCAGAATGGAGAACACTTGTATGTCTGTGCAGTGACAGAATCCTGCTGTAAGCCACCTGGGACAGCACACCAAAGCACTACCAGGTTATAATTAATGCATCGTGTCATACCCCAAACCCTGGAACTAAACATAAAAGGAGGGTGAGCATCCTAGTCAGCAACAAGAGACACCCATACGCTCAGTAGTAACTGACAATGCACAAGGCATTGAGTACACACATGCAACTAACTGTGGTAAGACTGCCAGCAGTCTGTAGTATGCTACAAAACGAATTTCTCACAATGTAATAATAACTCCACCCAGCCGCCCTAGTTATTAACACAGTATGAATGTCCCACAAAAGGTCAAACAAGGTACTACAAATTACCACATAGGTGGTAAACCAGTATGTATAGAAAGAGGAACCAGGGACCTAGGGACACACGTGACAGTAACCTGTTATGTGACACCCAAAATTGCCAATGTAGCTAGGGAAGACTGTCTACATGTGACACTGTAGCAGGAAAGGAGTCACATATACGCAATAGAGGTCATTGTGCCCCTATACCTTTCTCCACCACACCCATAATCCAGTACAATGCCTCATATGGGATGTATCTACCTGACACCCCAGTTAGAAAGACTCTAAAGGTACTCTCACCAATAGGATAAAAGGTCACAAATACATGTCATATGCTGCCTGTATTGCAGACACCCCAGCTGAATCCAGTCACATACTGCTCTACACAGAGGCATTGCATGCCTGATGGTGGAGGCCATGCCCAAACACAGGAGTAATGGACATGCCCCACCCTAGAAAACACAAAAGCCATTGAGCCGTGAGAGGGAGAGATGTCAACCCTCAACTAATAATGAAATAGGATGTGTTGGTGGGACAGATACACATTCCAGAGGCTCCCCACACCCTGGACCTCAGAATCCCATTCCATGTTAGGCAGAGCCCCCACTGACACCTCTTCAACAGGAATCTTTGCCAAGTGGATGGATGATTGTAGAAGAGGAGTTACACTGGGGGAGTCTTCACTGTGTCATGTGTCCAGACAGGGGCACCCAGCCAAGCACAACATCAATGGCCACTGATATGCAATGCCATAGCAAAGGGGAGTGTCCAAAAAGCCACACACACTCTTTGGCTAGGCTAACAAATGCACCCAGGGTGGATAGCCCTAGTATGACCCTATGATGAACCTATGAAGATACAAAATCGTACAGGACACTAAGGATAACTCTACAAGGCCTTCGCCAGCTGATGGTAGGAACCATGTTGGGAATTCACAGATATGCCCTGAATCGCACAAATATCACAAACACACACACATACTGCCAACATACATCCTGACAGGTGCAGTGCAAGCCCCCACCCCTCCGGAATGCAGAATATCTATCCCAGCAGACTGTTGGCCCCTGACACTGCAGATGCCAGAGTGAGGTAACAGCCAACATCTACAAAGCAAAACACAATAAGCAGCAAAGGTATGAGATGTTGTCCTGGGCTTAGTGCAACATGGACTCCAAGATGAATGGAATGCAAAACCACACTACTGCTCAATGTCAGCCTTACCACAGAATATGTACCCAAAGAGCAGTGTACAACAACAGTGGTCCTTCTCAACAAAGGTGTTGCCTGAATGGATACTGAACAGTACCACCCCAGAATCCTGAGAAGCTTGGTTTGCACAGCTATGGAAAGGATCAGCATGTACCACAGACATAAAGATATTGGGGACCTACTGACACTGGACCCAACCCAGTGTGGCCCACCCAAGTGCAGATCCTGCCCCTAACTCATGTTTGACTTAATTGAAACAGCCAGTAAGGTCATTGATGAGGGCAATGTGCCCCACTACTGGTGCAGTGTATCTGGACCTTGCAAAGGCATCTATACAATACCCCTCAATGGTTCATCCATGATAGGCTCACCAGCCTAAATATAAACCCACATGTCAGTAGAGGGGTTGCAAACCAGACCAAGGACAGAACAGACATGGTCAGACATGCTGCAGCCATGTCAGACTACAAACCAGATATAACTGGCATCCCACAAGGCTTAGTCCTGGGATCTCCCCATCTGGTATATATGTCCCATAGGTACAGGCAAGCATGGAAGGACTGTGTCCAAACATGGTTGCAGAGGACTACAAACTGCTCACCACATATGATCCACCAGCTGACACAAGCATCCCACAAAAGGGCCACGCAATATTAGAAAACAGACAACTGGTGCCATAGCCATGTCAGCAAGCTCAGTGCAGAAACAGTGTATAGTCAACCCCGCGGATATACAGTAAGTGCCCACCACTATTACCACATATGTGTTAACCCATTATGTAGTCAACATGTAATGAGAGACCTGGGGACACAAGGTGATAGATATCCTGCATTGGACAAACATGTGCTGTAGTGTTTACAGGAACATACCATATACACACCTAATCACTTAAGGCTGTCAGATCTAGATAAGGGGAGGTCATTGTGACTCTGCAGTCATCCATCATCAGCGGTACAATTGACTACAATCTCCCCTGTGGGATGTACCTCAGCAGACACTTCCAGCAACTGTAAAGTCCCCAACAGTACCTCATCAGGAGTATCAAAGAGCTGGCCCAGATGCCATGTGTTGCCTGTGTTGCTGGCATCAATAAACATGCTGCACCTTGCACAATCTGAATGGCAGTGAGCTATGCACATGAGAGACCTGAACCCCAGCACTGACTTACATAGGGACAAGCTGTACTGCGTGCTCCATAATTCACAGAAGCCACCCCAGCACAGGTGGCTACCCATAGAGTCACATATCCAATCTACTCCTCAATAGGAATCCAGATGAGTGGATGGAGATGGTACATTTAACCTGGGTACCACTATCATGTCACAGGTAGACAGAGGCACAGTATACAAACCATGACATATGTCATGGCAACCCACTCCACCACTTTACAATGTGTGTTTGAAGGACAAACATTACTCCCCAACCAGTAACGCATTACACATGGACTAGGGCACATCATTAGTGCGTTTGCAAATGTGCCACCTATGCTGTGGAATACACTACCAATGTCGGACAAGCCTGGTGTAAGTAGCGTTCATATCTCCGAACAGAAATGCAAACATGGTCAGATGTACAACAATGGCAGCCCATAACCAGGCTCAATTGTGCCCACTATCGAAATGTAAAGCAGTGATAGCAGTAAAAGTTCAGGATACTGCCCACCACAGTCAAAGGGTACTACCAGTACACTATACAGTACTACAGTGTTGGAGTCAGTGTGAAAGGATGTTGACAACTGTATGCAAAGTATCCCATGCAAACACTGCAGGCAATAGTATAACCCTGTTGTGTTCACACACAAAGCAGTTGTAAAATCGTGAACCACACAACATGACACACAATCACACCGTAACCATAAACGTGATAGTAGTTGAAGTTCTCGTTACACACATCCACAAATGTGGTGGGCTGCAGAGTCCAACATATGAATGCTCACACTAGGGCATGCCCTCACGCTAACATTGACAACATGCCATGGGAAGGGCTGAACTGGGCATGCTCACACTCAATAATTTGGAGGCCAAATCTTGGTGTAGCATTTGGACACACATAGCTGGTATTGTTATGTTGTAATCCAGGAACCAACCACATTATAAGTGAAGTCTGCTCCAGTGCACACAGCTAGGATGACTACAGAGACATCATCGTGATATAGTGGATCCTC
The DNA here is from genome assembly GCF_019279795.1 of Protopterus annectens. Classification (NCBI taxonomy): domain Eukaryota; kingdom Metazoa; phylum Chordata; order Ceratodontiformes; family Protopteridae; genus Protopterus; species Protopterus annectens. The sequence continues at coordinate 99,452,482 of NC_056741.1, forward strand.
CATATGCAAACATTCCTTCCACAGATGAACAAGTAGTTCATACAAACATGGAATGTTATGGCAATAAAGATGTGCAAACAAAAACAATGTCTATCAGCAACAAATAATGTGCATTTGACAATTAAACATATGGGTGTAGAGGTCAACAGAAGGCCGCTTGTCTCTAAGGGAATGACAGCTTAGTCAGAGAGTGTTGTGTCTGCCTCCCCACAGGATGCACATTCCCCTTTCTAACACACAGATTATGTCCTACAATCTCTATAATACAGCAGGAGAAATGTAACTTCCCAGTAATCCCAATGCGTAGCCGCCGGGCACGCTTCTGCTGGCTACTGGCGCGTCCATCTCCCGTGTCATAACACACAGTTAGGTAGGGTTTCAAATCCTGCAAATGCTCAGTGTGTGTGTGTGTGTGTGTGTTTGTGTGTGTGTGTGTGAGTGGGGTTGGTGTGTGTGTAAGTCTAAGTGGAGAGAAATGCCTCTCTTAGGCAAATAGGAAGAAACCTGCTACTACAGGATGCACATTCCCTTCTAAACACCAATGACATCAGCACCCAATAAGTACAGCAGGAGAAAAGAAACCTCCCAGTAATGCAAATAGGCTGCCTCGCTTAATGCTCCTGTCTCAAGTGTCATAACACAATTAGGGTAGGGGTTTCAAATCCTGCAAATGTGTCCGGTGTGTGTGAGTGGGGTTGGTGTGTGTGTAAGTCTGCAGGAAGAGAAATGCCCCTTTGGCAAAATAGGAAACACACCACAGGATGCACAATTCCCTTTCCAAACACCGATGACATCAGCACCCAATAAGTACAGCAGGAGGAAAGAAACCTCCCAGTAATCTGAATAGCGTGCGGTTCGCTAATCGTATCCATCTCAAGTGTCATACCATAGGTAGGTAGGGGTTTGAATCCTGTGAATAGGCAAGTGTGTGTGCCTGTCTGAGGGGGTAGTGTGTGAGGGATATGTCCCTTTTTGGCAAATAGGACAAACACACTACAGGATGCACATTCCCTTTCCAAAAACACCGGATGACATCAGCACCAATAAGTACATCAGGAGGAAAAGAAACCTCCCAGTAATGTTAATAGCGAGCTCTGCTACGTCCGTCGGCCAAGTGTCATAACTTATGGAGTTAGGTAGGGGTTTCAAATTCTGTGAATGGCAAGTTAGTAGTATGTGCCTGTCTGAGTGGGGTAGTGTGTGTAAGTCTCATGGAGAGAAATGTCCCTTTTTAGGCAGAATAGGACAACACACTACAGGATGCACATTCCCTTTCCAAACACCGATGACATCAGCACCCAATAAGTACAGCAGGAGGAAAGAAACCTCCCGCTAATGTGTCCATCTCAAGTGCCATACCATAGGTAGGTAGCGGTTTGAATCCTGTGAATAGCAAGTGTGTGTGCCTGTCTGAGGGGGGTAGTGTGTGTGAGGGATAAGGTCCTTTTGGCAAATAGGATTACCACACTACAGGATGCACATTCCCTTCCAAACACCGGCGACATCAGCACCCAATAAGTACAGCAGGGAGGAAACTAAACCTCCCAGTAATGCTTAATAGCCTGCTAATGCTAGCCCTCATCTCAAGCGTGTCATAACATAGTTAGGTAGGGTTTGAATCCTGTGAATGGCAAGGTGTGTGTCTGTCTGAGGGGGTAGTGTGGGAGGGAAATGTCCCTTTGGCAAATAGGACAACATTCACAGGATGCACATTCCTTTCCAAACAATCATGACATCAGCACCCAATAAGTACAGCAGGAGGAAAAAGCTTCCAGTAATGCTTAATGGCACGCTTCTGGCTAATGCGTCCTTCCTCAAGTGTCATAACATAGTTAGGTAGGGTTTGAATCCTGTGTGGAGAATGGCAAGTGTGTGTGCCTGTCTGAGGGGGAGTAGTGTGTGAGTGAGGAAATGTCCTTTTGGCAAAATAGGACAACACACTACAGGATGCACATTCCCTTCCAAACACCGGATGACATCAGCAACCCAATCAAGGAAGCTACAGCAGGAGGAAAGAAACCTCCCAGTAATGCGAATAGCGCGCTCTGCTAATGCATCCATCTCAAGTGTCATGACATAGTTAGGTAAGGGTTTGAATCCTGCAGATACCACGTGTGTGTGTTTGGAGGTGGGGGGTTGATTGTGTGTGTGCAGATATGTATGAGGGAAATGTTCCTTTTGCCAGATGGGAGAACACACTACAGGATGCACACAACCCCTTTTTTGACACAGATGATGTCAGCACCATATAGGTACAGCAGGAGAAGGGAAGGCTCCCAGTAATGCTTAATAAGCGTAGCTTCTGCTAATGTATGTTTCCTGTGTATCGTGAATGTCATTACGTAGGGATTTGACACCTGTACATACATGTGTGTGTGTGCATGTCCCAGTATGAAAGACATGTATGTTATTAGTTTTGCGTAATCAGATGATCCACACCACCCTGATGCACATTACCCTTTCAAAGAAGTACTGATGTTGTCAGCACCCTCTAAGCATATCCGGGACGAGGGAACTATGTAGTGAACTCTCAACAGTGCACGCTTGCCTAATACACGCGTCCCTCCCATGTGACATGACATAGGTAGGTAGGGGAATGAATCCTGCATGGGTACACATTTGCATGTGTGTGGGGTAGTATGTGTGTGTAAATGCAAGTGTGAGGGTACAGATACTTTTTGGCAAATAATACTGTACACCAGATGCTGCATACCTTCCACCAGTAAAACACAGGAGATGTCACCACACTATCAGCACAGCCAGACGGGCTAGTTGGCTGGCTAGTAATGCCACAATAGTGTGCTCTGCTACTGTGTCTATTACCATCGTCAGAGTATACAGATAGGTATGTTTGGGCGAAAAACCCACAACTACTCGCAGCGCGTGGTTGTGTCACACAGTATGACCTTGCAATGCGGGTGTGTGTACATTCCAATGCATGCCATTGCCTAACCCAGCAATGGCATTGCATCACATGATGTATGTGTGATGACACATACACGAAATACCTGTGAGCCGCAGTAGTGGTTACCACTTGTTCATATACACATGCTTTTGGTGTGGATAAATGGTATTAGCAATGTATACCATTGGCGACAGTGTGTCCTGCTGTGCAGGGTCCGCATCGTGGTATGTCCCTAAACAGTGTGAGTGTCCATGGTGAAAGACCATACAGCTAGGGGATACACATCTGGTCTGGCCCATATAGTGTACATGTAGGCAATGTACAGGTGCTGTATGTTCCCACCTGTTGTGGTAGTGGTAACATGTCATTCCACTGCATTTCGTGACCACATGCTGTGAACCGCCAACTAGAGTGTTGTAGCTACAGCAATGCTCACACACAATGTTCGGCTGGATGCAGTATGGCCTTATAAACACAGTTCATGGACTGTCATATTGCCATGTTGTTATGGGGATAGGTGGTCGTCCTGTGTATGTGAGGGTTGTGTGTGCCATGCTATGGACCAGATGGCATTCGACACACCGTCAGCTGCACCTGAGTAGGCCCTGATGGTTTGTGCTGTGCCAACAACCTGGAGGTGTGTGTCTCTGTGTTGACCCGGATACTGGCTACCACACCCCTATCCATGTGTGGTACATGTGTAGGGGACGACAGGAATGGTAAGGGGCATAGCCTGTCAGTGATGGGTAACACCTGTGATCCATGACTCATGCATCTGGTACTGCACAGACACTGCGGTTCACCGTGCTGAGGGCAGTGTCCAGTGCATGCATCCTCCGTGTACACTGCTGTAGTTGTGTAGCAGCACTGTCAGTGTCTAACCTGTGTGATACCCACGGAGGTCGCCATGTAAACCATGTCCTGCAGCATAAGGCAGTATGTGTACCAAGGAGCCTTGCCAGTATACATATAGGGCCATGTGTGTCACGCGGCAAGATGACCCGTGAACAGCAATGTGGCTTCCCTAGCATGTAAGCACACATTGACAGCCAGTGAATACCCTATGAATGACAGTGGAGACTGAGTATAATGTAGACATACAACAGCCTTCCCACATATAGTGGTAGAATACCTGGGAGAGTATGTTGGCAACTAATATCAGGCTCATACTGGCCTGTGCCACATGCCGCTGAGATCCATTCTATGTTCCCTTTCACGTAGTCCAGGAGGGATGTCCCAGGCAGCCGCACTGGCATGGTCAATGAGTGGAGTTTCAGCATCTGTCCATTCCTCTGTCTGACCTGTATGCATGTATTGTGGTGGACCATAGTGCCCCTGAGTCATATCACTGTGCCCTTCACCAGATACAGCCTGTTGAGCCGGGACCCCAGTGCAGCACATGACAGGTACCTGACACGCCTGTAGCAGGTGTGTTGTGTAAGTCCTACAGGCTGGTGTGTGTGGTACAGGGATGTGTGTTACATGTGTGGCATGTGCTGTGTTCCGACGACGAACATATGCCTGTGTGCCGGACTCTTGAGGTGTGTGATGCACAGGCAGGCTGCTAGTCTGAGTCCATTACGATGCCCCAGTGTGTTCAGCATACTGTCAGTGTGGCAATGTCTGCCTGGTATTGTTGTCACTGTAATATCATGTATTGATATATTTATTGGTCCTACATATGTTGACTGGGATAGCTCCAACCCGGATGCATGTCCATTCCCAGGGTAGGCCCGTGGAGACAAGCTACTGAGGGTAGCAGATACAGCATTAGAAGATACTAGCATGACATAGTACAAACAGATTATGAACAGAGATTACATAAGTAAGCAGGTCCAACATATTCCCACAGGTTAATGTCAGACCTGAGCACAAGCCAGGTTTACATTGTATTTACACAGTACAGTGGTTCACACAGGTTACACATCCGAAGTTAGCCAGGCCTGATACACTGACATAGCCAGTCACATGACAAATGTTGTTTGGGTCTACTGTTAAAATGAACTAAGGTGGACATTAGGTAATATCAGCTGGAAGTTGGTTCCAGGATCTACGCATAGGATTTGCAAAGACCACCAGCTATGTTAATAGACTCGCTAGTCCCAAGCAGTACAATGTTAGAGGCTCTGCGGTCTAGGATTGTCATAGAGGGTGAGTGTAATTTACGTGCAGGAGTATTGTCCGGATTATACAGGATGTTATAGGCCATAATCATTTGGTTATAATGTATTAGGCTGGGTATTGCAAGCCAAACAAGCTGATTTAGATTGATGCAATGATGTGTCCTACCAGGCGGGCCAGTGGCAAGCCTGGCAATGGTTGTAGCAAATCCAGTGCTTGTTAAGGACAGTCTTGTTCATATGTGAGAGTAGAGGGGATGCATACAGAAGGGCTGCAACACGGTGTGAGCGAGCTATAGCACCTCTAGCTGGAGGGGCTAGGAAGGCTTTAATACTGTAAAGTGACCCTAGCTTTCTATTGATGGCTTGGCTAATCTGGTTAACATGTATGTCACATGTGAGGTTATTGTCTATGATGACACCTAATAGTTGTTGAGATGGGTCAGGGTAGAGTATTGTGCCATCGGTTGTTGTTATGGTAACGGTGAATGGGTAGACCCATACGGTTTGTGGAATAACAGCAGTCCAGTGTGTGACTGGGATGTAGGATCAGACGACGCTCAGAAAGCCAGTTTGCTATTGTATTACAGGTGGTCTGGGTAGCTGAACATAACTGTACTGGAGATGGGCTGAGCAGATCAGAGTAGGGTATACAGCGATTGGATACAGCTGGCATTTGGGATGACAGTATAACGGTCATTAATGATGATGGAGGACAGCAAGGGCCTTAGGATAGAGCCTTGTGGTACTCTGAGGGTGTCTTGCAGACAGTTAGAGGTTTGGTCTGCCAGAGGCCGCCTGCTGTTGACCATGCAGGTAGGATTGACACCATTGGAAGGCTCCAGTATCTAGACAGTCTGTGCAGGGTGCAGAGTCCACGTTGGTGATCAACCATATCAGATGCCTTTGATTTATCCAAACAGAGGCTGTGGATATATCATTGATGTTGCAGGTATGGGTTATGGTGTTAGTAAAGGCTAGAGGCCTGACGGAGTGCTGTGATGAGAACGTGAAGCCATGCTGAGTGTCTGCCATACTGCGATGTTGGACTAGACGGTGCATGACTTGTCTATGTCGAAAGTCACCATAACCTCTGCAGGTGGAGAGTGTATAGCTATTGGCCTATCAGTGAAGACGTCAGTAGAGCTGCCTCCTGTGAAGTGGGATTACATATGAAACTTTACAGATGGTGGGAATGTTAGATTCTGACATAGTACCTTTGATTACCTTTGAGACGGGGTAAGCAATAGCATCATCAGGTGTTGATAGGTACTCGGCAGGGTGTTGATCGGCACACAGTGTAGTGGGTTTCACTGTTACAACCGAGATACGGAGATGTGAAGTGGCGACCGGTTGGCAGCTGGATGCACATAGTTTCCTAGGGGTGCTGCTTTCGACCAGGAGCTAGGAGGTAATTGGCAAACTAGGGCCTGCACTGTCTCAGTAAAGGACTGGTCAAAGCTATCAGGAACGTCTTCAGGGTATTATCATTAGTAGCGGCAGGGATTGGGTCTGATGTTTGTCCTGTACGAGTATATATGACATGCCACCTGACAGGGTATGGCATCACTGGGCTCAGAGACCGGGTCCCAGACTGGCTGTGTGGTGGCATCCCACACATGCGTTGTATATACCTGGCCAAGGGTGATGGCTGACCGCGATACATGTGGCAGCTGTGACGTTGACACATGACCCACATAAACCATGACTGGACCATAGAGGTGATTCACAGGTTACCTTGGACATGCCACCCTAGTAGTGTGATTGCCATGGTGAGTACCAACACTAGGGCCAATGGGGAACAACATACAGAAGGTGTGTATGTGGGTGGACTGCCTCTGTCTCATAGCACTGACATATATGACTGCGCGGGTGTATGCCGGTAAGACGTGTGCAATGTGTCACAGGCTACTTACATGTGCACAGGACAGACAGTGCCCGTTCTGTCATGTGTAAGGTTGATATACATATGTGCTTATGCAGATGTCAGTAGCAGTCTACTGAAGCACTGTAACCCCATTGCAGGTGTAAGCAGTGTTCAGGGGACCCCAGGTGAACATGCATGCATACAAGGCTACAGTACACAGGGCTACAAGTACTGCATCATACAACTAAGAAGGGGTAACAAAACAGTAATTCACAATGCATATATGTAGGCACTGTCAACATGTACCCAGGAATAATGAGCACAGATGGCCATGGTGGAACCGATATTATGTCATACTTATTTGTGGTCTGGACAACATTGGTACTGCACACATATCTAGATGCATTGAACATACACATGGCATAGTTGTTGTGGGCATATTGACACCATTACTGTACATGTCCACCATTGCATATCACTACTTGCAAGTAGCATTCCCCTGTGCTACCCATGTATGTGGCTATCTGTTGACAACCTTACCACCGGCATGCAATTATGTGCAGCTGTTATGCTTTGGTATGTACTATGGGTGCAGATAACCATTAATGACATTCATACAGTTACTACAGCAGGCATGCTGGGGTACACACACAGTCATAGCAGCACACTGTACTGTTACCAACATGATACTAATAGTACGTCTATGTAGTCACCCTGCATCAGCAACGTGTTTACCTGTTCCCGCAATGATGTTGGAGATTGCAGGAGGTGGCACAGTGTCATCATATGCACAGGGTGTGGATTAGGTATGCCTGAGTCAGCCACTGATACCACCAATTGACATGTGTGTGTATGTGTGTTGGTGAGGGCAGCAGTACAGGGTGGCCAGTGTTGCTGCAGTGCGTGTGCGTATGTGGTTGCCCTAAGTGTTGACATTCATGTGTGTATGCATGCACACAGTTCCACCTCATGGCTGCCATATACAGGGGTTTGTGGACAGCCACAGACTGCACCTGGCAGGCCATACAGATCAGTGTCTGTGTGGGACGGTACCTGTGCCTGGCAGGGGTGCTACGGACCATATCCAGTACAACGCCTGACTGGGTACTGTCATCAGAAGCGGGAGTGTGTTGACTGGACACATGTCCCTGTTGGGACTGTCCAGAGCCACGAGCACGTGATCTCCTGGTGCGTTCCGATGACAGCACAGACCCAGTGTTGCTGGGGCTGCTGCTGGCACTATGGGGGCATGCACAAGCCTGTTGCAGTCCGCGCCGACTACCAGCTGCTGCCGCTGCTGGCATATGGCCACGTCGACGCCGCAGACGCCCACCACTGCCCTGGCTCATGGACATCTGGTTGTGGAACTGCTGTAAGATGTCCCCACAACGTCTGTCTATGACATCGGTGAAGTTACGGATAGCATCCGCAATGTCACGCATACTGTCAGTCATGGCTGTGCGGCATGCTCTGAGCTCCCTCAGACCCTGTCTGGTGTACCTTTCCATACATGACTGAGCCTGCATGACAGTCCGAAACATCGCTGAGGTTGACAGACCTCATTGGGCACGCACAGAGGCAGTACGCCCGGATGCTCCCATAAGAACCCATGGGCAACTGTCTGTGTGGTACCATCGGAGGACCCTGCCCATGGCTGCTGTGTGGGGATGCATGTGCCACAGGTACCACATTACCCTGGTCTATGCCTGCTGTATCCTGTCCATCACCTAGGGACAATGGTGACATAGGATGTATAGGCAGGATGATTGTGCGCAATGATGGGGTTGACAGCTGTGTACTGTCAATTGGCTGACCAATGGCAGACCCTGACACCTTCCTGTACCATTACACATATATCATCATTACCAGTAGCCGTGGCACAGGATTCAGGTTCCCTGCTGCAAGTCACCAGAGCAGCCCCATAACCTGTGGGATGGAGACAGGAAACACAGTTTACATTCTCCAGACATTGTTACGGTGATGCACTTATACACACATGCACACATGGACACATGCACAGACGCATCACACATGCACATCGTGGACACATGCACATGTGGGACACATGCACACGGGCACACATGCACACATGCACACGCGTGGACACATGCACACATGCACACATGTGCACATGCACATGCACACATGCACACATGCACACATGCACACATGGACACGCGGGACACAGGCACACATGCACGTGGACACGGGCACATGCACACATGCTCACGCGGGACACAGGCACACGTGCACACATGCACGCGTGGACACAGGCACCTGCACACGTGCACACATGGGTACTGACACACCTGCACACATGCACATGCACACCTGCAGTATACACACAGAGCACTACTGAGTTACACTACTGTTACTAGCATTATCAGGACTATTATAGGTTATGTTAAACACACTCACCAGCATGGATGGCCTGTCTCTGTAACCCTGGAGGACCTGCAGAAAGGATGAGATTAATGTTAGTGGGCACATCTGTCCCATTGATATTGCATATGATACAGTGTACAGAACAGTCATGTGTACATATGGCATATTACCTGCCGCGCTCCGTATGTCGTGCTGTGTGGAACCAGCCTCCATCATGATGCAGGTGTACTGCTGTTGGTGTTCGGGCTGGAGCCACAACACAGGAGTAGCCCTCCAGTCTGGTGAGGGGGATGTGTGGCCACCCCACCTCCTGTGGCGACCTGTTGCCTGTGGATATCTGCTGCACGCTGCCGGACACTTCAGATTAAATCACTGCAGTGATGTCGCACCTGCTCATATGTCCTGTTATGCGTGCCAGTTTCATTTACCCTACGGACCAGGTCTTGCCACAGTGCGGCCCTCTCCTACTGGTTCTGACTGGTGCGGGAAAACAGGATGTCATACTCCCACACCAGGCTCTAGTGGATCTCCTCATCCTCTGCAACGGAGTAGGCAGGGTTACGCTGTCGCGCCATCTCCCTGGAAGAGAACACAGACAGGATATCAGCAGACCATGTCAACAATGTATGGCACACATACTATACATGTTATGCATGTGTAGTGATATACTACTACTCCCATATGTTGCATGTGTGTGTAAATCGTGGATACACAGGTACATGGCCAGATATCAGTGCTCAGCCAATACCTGTGCAACAATACCTGCCACATTCCACACTACGTAGTAGCATGCCCCATCGGTCAGCACACACTGAGAGGTGCTATGCACAACCTCACTCTGGGGGTCCATCCCAGGGTACTGTATGTGGGTCACCATCCACTACTCTGCTGTGGGCAGACGTTACATGGCCTGGATATACATATCCCACCACAACCACCAGTACAGTAGACTTCATTGATATGTATGTGGTTAGACAGTTATTCACTTGCTGGGACTGGGATGGTATCCATGCAGCACACTGGGCCAGTGGAAGCCACAAGCCACACTGCTGACCCCTTTGCAAATGCTTACCACAGACATGCTGCAGATTGCATGTCACTTGCACACACATGTCTAACCCGGACCCTATGCACAACGGTTAGGCATCCTGTCCAGTGGACCCCAGACAGAGGCAGATTGTATAACAATAGCAGGGGGCTACTGCAGGACAGAGCACATCCACATTAAGGGTAGGCATCTGTGGTCAGCACTGGTACTACGCTACAGTCCATCGTAACAATAGCCACAGCCTACTCTGGGAGGGTAATAGACACAAACACTGTGGATGACCACAAGGCCTTCTTCAGTTATGTTACAGATACCGACCACATGCCTCAGATATGCTCTGTGTTAGTCCACACCTACTTAACATTCACCAGACACACGCATATTGGCAACATTCCTGCAGACATGTTCGGTGCACATATCCCCCCTCCCTCACCTTCGGATATTTATCACAGCTGGGTGTAACCTCCTATCATCGCACATGTCCAGGTGAGGGCCGCCAGCGGAGGAGAACACACAGCATCACTGTGACCTCGTGGTCCCCCTGGATGTGTGCTACCAGCACTCTGGGAGACATACCACCACATGTAACAGTGATAGTTTATCTTGGCCATGCTACAGGATATGTACCTGGACAGTGGCATACAGCAGCAGTGGTCCCACAACACTAAGGGGACACCTCTCGACTGACCCTGGGAATTACCACATCATATGCATAATGGGCCTGGTCTGCTACGCTATGGGGTACTGCAGTATGGGATGCATGTGCAGTGACATCAGGTACCTGCAGACACTTGTTCCCAGCCAGTGTGCCTTTGGGATGGGCTGGTCCTGGTGTGGGGCCTGGCTGACATTTCACAGCAGTCACTACAGCCATTGCTAGGCCAACACACAGACACATGCTACCAGGGTCCTGGCCTATGCCTGCTTGACATGTGATGTGTGGTCATCCCCTTTTGTTGGAACTACGTACACACAACATATCACATGGACATACCTATGGAATCAGACGTATGACACATTTGGAGGGTTCACAGTATGCACACTGTTAACCTGCTTCTTTGCATTCCCTCTGTATGTCGCAGCTGGTTGCGTTCCACAGCTTCTGCTTGCCGCTGATATCCCTGTCAGTGCTGACAGCTTCAGGGTAGGGAGAGTCACAGTGTTTATTTTTTTATTATTGTGCTCTCTCTCTCTCTCTCTCTCTCTCTCTCTCTTCCACTTCTCGGCCTCTCTCTGTCTGCTTACAGACACTGCAATTATTGCATGTGGGAGTGTTAGCACTGGATGCTTTTGTAGGTATTTGCATAGGTCCATGTGATGGCCTCTGCACCAATTGAGGGCCAGCATTTGCTAATTGCATACAGCTGGTTGTGTACTGATTGCAGTTTTCACTGTGATTTCAGGTCAGTGCTATAAAGGGTATGTGTGATAGGCGTTGCCCTTTCAGATTGTGTGTGGGGACCATGCTGGTATGCTGTGGACAGTGTTCTGTGATTGTACAGGTTAGTATCTCTCTCATGCTTCAGGCTGTGTTGTATATTAACAGTTCTCCATTCCTCTTTCATGTTCCCTGTAGCAAGTGTGTATGCACTTTGACTCCTACAAGTATATCTAGATATATATATATGTATATATATATATATATATATATATATATATATATATATACATATGCATACATATACCTATGTACTTTAACTGACCTTATCATCTACAGGCTGTCAACTAGCATGGCTGTTTATTTTCACACACTGCTATTATGGATATCCATTGTTTGTGACATTTATTTTAAATGGCATGCTTTGTGTACTACACATCCTATATTCACTTGACATTCATCCCTACTTTTACATGTTATATTTATTTTAGCACAATGCGTTTGTATAAGAGTCATGGCTTAGTGGTAGGGTGTACAGACTAGTGTTTCTAAGGTCCTGGGTTTGGGACTGACAGTGGGAGTTTATTTTTCTTTTGAACTGAGTACAGGACCTGTCAATCACAGTGACTAAGGCACTTTTAAGCAGTTGTAACTGGGCTAGCGCTGGTTTGCGTGGAGCTCACGCATGCGCACTGGCGGTTAGCTCCGCTCACACCCGGTTACAACCGCTTAACAGTGCTTACTCTGGCGCACACCCGCGCTATTTTCTGAAAGAAAATGGGGAGACAGGAAAGTGGTGAAAAAGGGGTCACAAAGAGGGTAAGACAGTAGGGAAACAAGCTTGGGATGTGCAGGAGTGATGTAGGTAAGGCCCATAGCTGCCCATTTCTTCATCAGCAACAGCTGTGCATATGTATGTAATTTGGTGTGACATTTGAAACCTTCCACCCCTGGGAGAGGTGTCAGGACAACAATAATACTTGTTGTACAGCCAATTGTAATTGATAGGGTCCATGTCCAGTGGACATGTGTGTGGAATGGGCAGCTATGTGTATGGTGTAATTTTTTTGTGGGTACAGAGTGCCTTTTTTTTCAGGTAAGAGTGGTATTTCAGGTGAAGGAAGTTGGTTCAGATGGGGAGGTAGGCTGGGTAGGTAAACAGACAAGACAAACAAGACGCATACAGGGCGGTGTGACTATGACGTGTGGGGGTTACACAAATGATGGGGATGGAGGTTTGATATCCAGAGCCCATGAGCCCACAGATGGCAACAGTGGAACTGATATCCCCACCCATAGGCAGTTGCCACTGTCCCTTCACTGCCCAGGACGGGCTGTGCTGGGGGCTGTAGAAGGGCAACGGGCAAGCCCTAGTTGCGCCACCCGTGCCTCAAGCTGGCGAGGGCTCAAGGACAGAGTCCCGAATCTCCCCACGCACCACAGTCCGGACACTACGGAGGGTGAGTGGTGGATCTCCTCCCGCCACACTTGCAGAGGGGTGAGCCCATCCCCTGCAGCGCTTCCACCTGCAGGTGGCACAGGGCCACGGAGGAGGGTCCGGACTCGCACTAGTGCCAGGTGCACTCGCCAGCTGAGGTGGGAGAGGTGGGTCCGCCGGAACCCGCCTTCCTGTCGCTCTATGTTTTGCATTATGTCATGACAGTTTGGGTTAGTGACATATAATACCATTCACAGTTAGTTGTAACAGCATGCATTAGTATTCCCATTAACCAAACACCCAGATATTCACACCATTGAACAGCGTGCAAAACACATGCATAATTTGAACAGTAATACACAGTCCAACAACATGCAGGGTTGATTGATGGCAACAGGCCATCAGGTGTGGATGTATGAACAGGGCAGATGCATCAACAGACATGCAAATATATATGACCCAACAGGACAGACATCCAGTGATTGCACATACCATTTTCACGTGGAATGGGTTATAGGTGGTTGGAGGGTGGGGTAAATAAAGTAATATTAACACCTTTGGATACAAATACATATGCTGTACATTTCTAATAGCTACAGTTATATACACACTACTGTTCTAACTACAGTGTCCTATATGTTAACTACTTCACTTTGCAGATGGGACTGTTACTGCAACATCAATCTACATTTTATTGCTGTTCATACACATTCATATCAAGCTTGGTTCAGATACATTGTCCTGTTACGTTTGCTTTATCTACTTGTAGACAAGTGTGGATGTTTGGTATAGCAGACAATCATCCTATCTGCGTATTTCAGACTGGGAGCAACATATCCAGATTTTGGGGTACCCATTCCACATGCAGCAACACTTTGAACAGATTTTGGTGTTTGGTTCTGAGTCTCACATGCATTTAATTCTGTCCTGACTGCAGTGTAGTTTATTCAGGGGTTATTACTACTGTATTGCTGTATTCCTGACACTTTCTCACACTCTCTCACTTGCTTTCATGTTACTATTCAGACTGGTACTTCTAGGCTTTATTGACATGTTTTAACAGTGGTTATTACAGTTCTTTCCAGCAGTCTCACTTCTGTCATGTTTCAGTATTTCCACAGGGATATATTTCCCACATGTGATTTCATCCTCTTCTGCAGCTATACTTTACATGCTGCTGCAGGTTGTGTACTATTTTCTTACAGGCAGGGCATTTTTATTTCAAAATATATGTTGGACAGTTTCTTGTTTACTTTACACTTTCAGGCTAGGAACTGTTGTAATCAAGCAATACTTGCATACACTTTCACACTGTTACTTGCAGATTTAATTCCTTCCTGGCTACACTGCACTCTTTTGCTGACTGTCATACATTTATAAATCTTTACAGTTACTGGTAGTGGATTACTGACCTGCCTGGTGGCTAACCCACCAGCCTATCGGCATAGGCTCTGCGGTTCGCAGAACGGACACCTGCAGCTGTAATATAAATGAAGTAATATTGGAATACACATCTCCATAATTTCAGGTAGTTTAACTTTCTACATACATAATTAATTGTTACTTACTCAGTGGTGGGGCGTTGGGTGATTGCCGGACCTCCTGGATCCAAAGTTTCAGTTGGTCCTGCTTGCATCTCTTCAGGTCCGCATGGTGGTGACGGACCTGCTCACCTGTCCTTGGAATTCCTGTGGCACTGGTGAGTTCATGAGCCAACTGGTCCCACGCCTCAGCCCTGTACGCTCCCCAGAGGACCTGGCCCTGCATGAGTTGGGCCTCATGGTTGTGGACTAGGAGCCAGGCCATGTACCTGGACTCCTCAACACCCCACCTCTGCGCTCGAGAGCAACTACCCTCTCCTACACCTGACATTCTGCCTGCAGGTCTGTTCTACAATCGTTTATGCTGTGTATTTCCGCCTATGGGGCTTATATAGTCCGTTTTCCCGCACATATCTGTGATTGGCCATTTTGGAATTGTATCAACTTCAGTAAACCTGCATTGTCATGCTGTAGTTTGTATTCATTCCTATATATGAGCTATTATTGCATTTCTAGATACTGCTGTCATGGCTTAGTGGTTCTGTACCTTGACTATGGTGTATAGTATCCTGGTTCGAACCTGGCCACTGCTTTTATTTTTCATGACTGTCTAGACATGTTGAGGGGTGTGTCTGTGTAAAGGCATTTTAGATACGGCTTGCTCACCGCTGCCCGGTCAAGTTAGCTTGTTTGCGGTGCGCAGCTCAGCACAAGCGGGTATGCTTGTTTAAGCCTCATTTGGCTATCGGCACGCATATTCGCTCAGCTCAGTTAGGGGCACATATATTTAGCATGGTAAACCACTGCTCAGCCACGGGCACTCAGTTTGCACCAGTTGGACCAATGCTTATCTACGGGCACATACACTCACTCTGTTGAATTGTAGCTCAGCTATAGGCACATCTGGCAGTTCTATTCATTTCTTAGCTCACATTTATTTAATATAAATGGGCTATTTCATTGCATTTTACATATATTCTGGTTTTATGTGTAGATATGTGTCAGGACTTTTTCCTGCTTATTTTGCCAAAAAAAAATTGGTGTTGTGGGGGCTCGAACCATGAATGCCTGCTCTGCAGCGGCATTTCTACCGCCACGCTATTGATTCCTGGCTTAGTTTGCATATTTAGTTCTTATATGCTTTCCCATTGACTGCTACCTGAAGCTGCGCTATGGCACGCAGCACAAATGAGCGCATTCACGGTTAAACATTGTTACAGTTTAAAAAAAATATGACATGTTCATTTATATTTCTTTTATGTTTAATAGTCTGTAGGGGCATGTGTTGTGTTGTGTTTATTCACATTTCCGTGGACTCTGTTGTGGGTGTCTACTTTGGACACCTTTACACTTATGGGGGCGTGTCCGCTTGCAGGGCTCAGCCTACAGACACACCCCCAAATGTCTTACACGGACCGTGTTAGACTTAGGTGTGATTCAGCATGCTGTCATGAATATGCAGAGCATGCTGACATCACTCTGTTTAACTGCAGCCTCCGTGTATGAGTTATAACTCTTACATGGAGGCTTTGTGAATCCTGCCCAGAATGTGTTATACAAGAACATGTACAAAAAGATGTAACTGATAAACAGGTTATACATGATAGAATGTGTTATACAAATGTACAAAAAGATGTAACTGATAAAGTTATACAAAATAAAGAGATAGAATGTGTTATACAAGAAAATGTACAAAAAGATGTAACTGATAAACAGGTTATACATGAAGTTCTACAGGATAAAGAAATAGAATGTGTTATACAAGAAAAAGATGAAACTGATAAAACAGGTTATATGAAGTTATACAGGCTAAAGAGATAGAAATGTAACTGATAAACAGGTTATACATGAAGTTATACAGGATAAAGAGATAGAATGTGTTATAGAAGAACATGTACAAAAAGATGTAACTGATAAACAGGTTATACATGAAGTTATACAGGATAAAGAGATAGAATGTTATACAAGAAAATGTACAAAAAGATGTAACTGATAAACAGGTTATACATGAAGTTATACAGGATAAAGAGATAGAATGTGTTATACAAGAAAATGTACAAAAAGATGTAACTGATAAACAGGTTATACATGAAGTTATACAGGATAAAGAGATAGAATGTGTTATACAAGAACATGTACAAAAAGATGTAACTGATAAACAGGTTATACATGAAGTTATACAGGATAAAGAGATAGAATGTGTTATACAAGAAAATGTACAAAAAGATGTAACTGATAAACAGGAGGTTATACATGAAGTTATACAGGATAAAGAGATAGAATGTGTTATACAAGAAAATGTGCAAAAGATGTAAATGATAAACAGGTTATACATGAAGTTATACAGGATAAAGAGATAGAATGTGTTGTACAAGAAAATGTACAAAAAGATGTAACTGATAAACAGGTTATACATGAAGTTATACAGATAAAAGATATAGAATGTGTTATACAAGAAATGGCAAAAGATGACAGGTTACATGAAGTTATACAGGATAAAGAGATAGAATGTGTTATACAAGAAAATGTACAAAAAGATGAAACTGATAAACAGGAGGTTATACATGAAGTTATACAGGATTAAGAGATAGAATGTGTTATACAAGAAAATGCACAAGAAGATGAAACTGATAAACAGGTTATACATTAAGTTATACAGGATAAAGAGATAGAATGCGTTATACAAGAAAATGTACAAAAAGATGTAACTGATAAACAGGTTATACATGAAGTTATACAGGATAAAGAGATAGAATGTGTTGTACAAGAAAATGTACAAAAAGATGTAAATGATAAACAGGTTATACATGAAGTTATACAGGATAAAGAGATAGAATGTGTTATACAAGAAAATGTACAAAAAGATGTAACTGATATAGGTTAGACATGAAGTTATACAGGACAAAGAGATAGAATGTGTTATACAAGAACATGTACAAAAAGATGTAACTGATAAACAGGTTATACATGAAGTTGTACAGGATAAAGAGATAGAATGTGTTATACAAGAAAATGTACAAAAAGATGTAACTGATAGAGGTTAGACATGAAGTTATACAGGATAAAGAAATAGAATGTGTTATACAAGAAAATGTACAAAAAGATGTAACTGATAAACAGGTTATACATGAAGTTATACAGGACAAAGAGATAGAATGTGTTATACAAGAAAATGTACAAAAAGATGAAACTGATAAACAGGTTATACATGGAGTTATACAGGATAAAGAGACAGAATGTGTTATACAAGAACATGTACAAAAAGATGTAACTGATAAACAGGTTATACATGAAGTTATACAGGATAAAGAGATAGAATGTGTTATACAAGAAAATGTACAAAAAGATGTAACTGATATAGGTTAGACATGAAGTTATACAGGACAAAGAGATAGAATGTGTTATACAAGAAAATGTACAAAAAGATGAAACTGATAAACAGGTTATACATGGAGTTATACAGGATAAAGAGATAGAATGTGTTATACAAGAACATGTACAAAAAGATGTAACTGATAAACAGGTTATACATGAAGTTATTCAGGACAAAGAGATAGAATGTGTTATACAAGAAAATGTACAAAAAGATGAAACTGATAAACAGGTTATACATGGAGTTATACAGGATAAAGAGATAGAATGTGTTATACAAGAACATGTACAAAAAGATGTAACTGATAAACAGGTTATACATGAAGTTATACAGGATAAAGAGATAGAATGTGTTATACAAGAAAATGTACAAAAAGATGTAAATGATAAACAGGTTATACATGAAGTTATACAGGATAAAGAGATATAATGTGTTATACAAGAAAATGTACAAAAAGATGAAACTGATAAACAGGTTATACATTAAGTTATACAGGATAAAGAGATAGTAGAATGTATTATACAAGAAAATGTACAAAAAGATGTAACTGATAAACAGGTTATACATGAAGTTATTCAGGATAAAGAGATAGAATGTGTTATACAAGAACATGTACAAAAAGATGTAACTGATAAACAGGTTATACATGAAGTTATACAGGATAAAGAGATATAATGTGTTATACAAGAAAATGTGTAAAAAGATGAAACTGATAAACAGGTTATACATGAAGTTATACAGGATAAAGAGATAGAATATGTTGCACAAGAACATGTAGAAAAAGATGTAACTGATAAACAGGTTATACATGAAGTTATACAGGATAAAGAGATAGAATGTGTTATACAAGAACATGTACAAAAAGATGTAACTGATAAACAGGTTATACATGAAGTTATACAGGATAAAGAGATAGAATGTGTTATACAAGAAAATGTACAAAAAGATGTAACTGATAAACAGGTTATACATGAAGTTATACAGGATAAAGAGATAGAATGTGTTATACAAGAAAATGTACAAAAGATGTAACTGATAAACAGGTTATACATGAAGTTATACAGGATAAAGAGATAGAATGTGTTATACAAGAAAATGTACAAAAAGATGAAACTGATAAACAGGTTATACATTAAGTTATACAGGATAAAGAGATAGCAGAATGTATTATACAAGAACATGTACAAAAAGATGCAACTGATAGAGGTTATACATGACGTTATACAGGATAAAGTGATAGAATGCGTTATACAAGAAAATGTACAAAAAGATGTAACTGATAAACAGGTTATACATGAAGTTATACAGGATAAAGAGATAGTAGAATGTATTATACAAGAACATGTACAAAAAGATGAAACTGATAAACAGGTTATACATGAAGTTATACAAAATAAAGAGATAGAATGTGTTATAGAAGAAAATGTACAAAAAGATGCAACTGATAGAGGTTATACATGACGTTATACAGGATAAAGAGATAGAATGTGTTATACAAGAAAATGTACAAAAAGATGTAACTGATAAACAGGTTATACATGAAGTTATACAGGACAAAGAGATAGAATGTGTTATACAAGAAAATGTACAAAAAGATGTAACTGATAAACAGGTTATACATGAAGTTATACAGGATAAAGAGATAGAATGTGTTATACAAGAAAATGTACAAAAGATGTAACTGATAAACAGGTTATACATGAAGTTATACAGGATAAAGAGATAGAATGTGTTATACAAGAAAATGTACAAAAAGATGTAACTGATAAACAGGTTATACATGAAGTTATACAGGATAAAGAGATAGAATGTGTTATACAAGAAAATGTGCAAAAGATGTATCTGATAAACAGGTTATACATGAAGTTATACAGGATAAAGAGATAGAATGTGTTATACAAGAAAATGTACAAAAAGATGTAACTGATAGACGTTATACATGAAGTTATACAGGATAAAGAGATAGAATGTGTTATACAAAAAAATGTACAAAAAGATGTAATTGATAAACAGGTTATACATGAAGTTATACAGGACAAAGAGATAGAATGTGTTATACAAGAAAATGTACAAAAAGATGTAACTGATAAACAGGTTATACATGAAGTTATACAGGATAAAGAGATAGAATGTGTTATACAAGAAAATGTACAAAAAGATGTAACTGATAAACAGGTTATACATGAAGTTATACAGGATAAAGAGATAGAATGTGTTATACAAGAAAATGTACAAAGATGTAACTGATAAACAGGTTATACATGAAGTACAGGATAAAGAGATACAAGAACATGTACAAAAGATGTAACTGATAAACAGGTTATACATGAAGTTATACAGGATAAAGAGATAGAATGTGTTATACAAGAACATGTACAAAAAGATGTAACTGATAAACAGGTTATACATGAAGTTATACAGGATAAAGAGATAGAATGTGTTATACAAGAAAATGTACAAAAAGATGTAACTGATAAACAGGTTATACATGAAGTTATACAGGATAAAGAGATAGAATGTGTTATACAAGAACATGTACAAAAAGATGTAACTGATAAACAGGTTATACATGAAGTTATACAGGATAAAGAGATAGAATGTGTTATACAAGAAAATGTACAAAAAGATGTAACTGATATAGGTTAGACATGAAGTTATACAGGACAAAGAGATAGAATGTGTTATACAAGAAAATGTACAAAAAGATGTAACTGATAAACAGGTTATACATGAAGTTATACAGGATAAAGAGATAGAATGTGTTATACAAGAAAATGTACAAAAAGATGTAACTGATAAACAGGTTATACATGAAGTTATACAGGATAAAGAAATAGAATGTGTTATACAAGAAAATGTACAAAAAGATGTAACTGATAAACAGGTTATACATGAAGTTATACAGGATAAAGAGATAGAATGTGTTATACAAGAAAATGTACAAAAAGATGAAACTGATAAACAGGTTATACATGGAGTTATACAGGATAAAGAGACAGAATGTGTTATACAAGAACATGTACAAAAAGATGTAACTGATAAACAGGTTATACATGAAGTTATACAGGATAAAGAGATAGAATGTGTTATACAAGAAAATGTACAAAAAGATGTAACTGATATAGGTTAGACATGAAGTTATACAGGACAAAGAGATAGAATGTGTTATACAAGAAAATGTACAAAAGATGTAACTGATAAACAGGTTATACATGAAGTTATACAGGATAAAGAGATAGAATGTGTTATACAAGAAAATGTACAAAAAGATGTAACTGATAGAGGTTAGACATGAAGTTATACAGGATAAAGAAATAGAATGTGTTATACAAGAAAATGTACAAAAAGATGTAACTGATAAACAGGTTATACATGAAGTTATACAGGACAAAGAGATAGAATGTGTTATACAAGAAAATGTACAAAAAGATGAAACTGATAAACAGGTTATACATGGAGTTATACAGGATAAAGAGACAGAATGTGTTATACAAGAACATGTACAAAAAGATGTAACTGATAAACAGGTTATACATGAAGTTATACAGGATAAAGAGATAGAATGTGTTATACAAGAAAATGTACAAAAAGATGTAACTGATATAGGTTAGACATGAAGTTATACAGGACAAAGAGATAGAATGTGTTATACAAGAAAATGTACAAAAAGATGTAACTGATAAACAGGTTATACATGAAGTTATACAGGATAAAGAGATAGAATGTGTTATACAAGAAAATGTACAAAAAGATGTAACTGATAAACAGGTTATACATGAAGTTATACAGGATAAAGAGATAGAATGTGTTATACAAGAACATGTTCAAAAGATGTATCTGATAAACAGGAGGTTATACATGAAGTTATACAGGATAAAGATATAGAATGTGTTATACAAGAAAATGTGCAAAAGATGTAACTGATAAGCAGGTTATACATGGAGTTATACAGGATAAAGAGATAGAATGTGTTATACAAGAACATGTACAAAAAGATGTAACTGATAAACAGGTTATACATGAAGTTATACAGGATAAAGAGATAGAATGTGTTATACAAGGAAATGTACAAAAAGATGTAACTGATATAGGTTAGACATGAAGTTATACAGGATAAAGAGATAGAATGTGTTATACAAGAAAATGTACAAAAAGATGAAACTGATAAACAGGTTATACATGGAGTTATACAGGATAAAGAGATAGAATGTGTTATACAAGAAAATGTACAAAAGATGTAACTGATAAACTGGTTATACATGAAGTTATACAGGATAAAGAGATAGAATGTGTTATACAAGAAAATGTACAAAAAGATGTAACTGATAAACAGGTTATACATGAAGTTATACAGGATAAAGAGATAGAATGCGTTATACAAGAAAATGTACAAAAAGATGTAACTGATAAACAGGTTATACATGAAGTTATACAGGATAAAGAGATAGTAGAATGTATTATACAAGAACATGTACAAAAAGATGAAACTGATAAACAGGTTATACATGAAGTTATACAAAATAAAGAGATATAATGTGTTATACAAGAAAATGTACAAAAAGATGCAACTGATAGAGGTTATACATGACGTTATACAGGATAAAGAGATAGAATGTGTTATACAAGAAAATGTACAAAAAGATGTAACTGATAAACAGGTTATACATGAAGTTATACAGGATAAAGAGATAGAATGTGTTATACAAGAAAATGTACAAAAGATGTAACTGATAAACAGGTTATACATGAAGTTATACAGGATAAAGAGATAGAATGTGTTATACAAGAAAATGTACAAAAAGATGTAACTGATAAACAGGTTATACATGAAGTTATACAGGATAAAGAGATAGAATGTGTTATACAAGAACATGTACAAAAAGATGCAACTGATAGAGGTTATACATGAAGTTATACAGGATAAAGAGATAGAATGTGTTATACAAGAAAATGTACAAAAGATGTAACTGATAAACAGGTTATACATGAAGTTATACAGGATAAAGAGATAGAATGTGTTATACAAAAAAATGTACAAAAAGATGTAATTGATAAACAGGTTATACATGAAGTTATACAGGATAAAGAGATAGAATGTGTTATACAAGAAAATGTACAAAAAGATGTAACTGATAAACAGGTTATACATGAAGTTATACAGGATAAAGAGATAGAATGTGTTATACAAGAAAATGTACAAAAAGATGTAACTGATAAACAGGTTATACATGAAGTTATACAGGATAAAGAGATAGAATGTGTTATATAAGAAAATGTACAAAAAGATATAACTGATAGAGGTTATACATGAAGTTATACAGGATAAAGAGATAGAATGTGTTATACAAGAAAATGTACAAAAAGATGTAACTGATAAACAGGTTATACATGAAGTTATACAGGATAAAGAGATAGAATGTGTTATACAAATAATGTACAAAAGATGTAATTGATAAACAGGTTATACATGAAGTTATACAGGATAAAGAGATAGAATGTGTTATACAAGAAAATGTACAAAAAGATGTAACTGATAAACAGGTTATACATGAAGTTATACAGGATAAAGAGATAGAATGTGTTATACAAGAAAATGTACAAAAAGATGTAACTGATAAACAGGTTATACATGAAGTTATACAAAATAAAGAGATAGAATGTGTTATACAAGAAAATGTACAAAAAGATGTAACTGATAAAGGGGTTATACATGAAGTTATACAAAATAAAGAGATAGAATGTGTTATACAAGAAAATGTACAAAAAGATGTAACTGATAAACAGGTTATACATGAAGTTCTACAGGATAAAGAAATAGAATGTGTTATACAAGAAAATGTACAAAAAGATGTAACTGATAAACAGGTTATACATGAAGTTATACAGGCTAAAGAGATAGAATGTGTTATACAAGAAAATGTACAAAAAGATGTAACTGATAAACAGGTTATACATGAAGTTATACAGGATAAAGAGATACAATGTGTTATACAAGAAAATGTGCAAAAAGATTTAAATGATAAAGCGGTTATACATGAAGTTAATGAAAGTGACAAGGAAAATGAAACAGATGAGACAAGCGAGGAAGAAACTGATTGAACAGTAAGAAATAAAAATAATTCTGTAGGGAAAAGAGTTAAAGAAAGGAAAAGAAAATTAAAGAGCATAATGCTTAGTGAAAATAAACAAGGAAAGGGATAAACATTTTATTATACATACTGTTCTTAAAAGCTGAAAATATTAGCTTTAAATGTGAACAGTATGCAAAATCTTAAAAGGAGAATAGGTGTATTACAATAGTGTGATGCAGTAGATGCACATATTATTGTTTAGGAAATAGATTATTAACAGAGGAAGACAGAACACAAACTGAAAAACTTTGGAATGGTGTGGTAGTTTGGAACATGGGGAAAGAAACATGCTTGGGCATATGTATATTATGTCAAGAAAACATTACAATATTAGATGTAACCATAGTGGAACTAGGCCAAACTACAGTAATAGATGTGAGATGGAAAATATGTGTATATAATTATAGCTCTCTATGCATATGTAGCAAAAAAGAGAGAGAAATTATGTTTAAAAATATTCTTGAATATGTTTGTGCAAATGTGGACATTATAGTGCTGGGTGATTTTAATTGCAGTTTAAGGAAGAATAAGAGCAAATGTGATCTTAAAATGGCTAAAGAAATTATGAGAAGTTAAGTATGTGGGAGAATAACCACTGGACGTAAAAGGAATGAAATTATGACAGAAATGTATTTTTTTAATATCAGATAGTTTAAAAGTTATATAAAATGAATTAAGTATGCTGGATTTTCACAGCATGTGGCAATATGGGTTAAAGTACAGGAAATGAAGAATATATAAGAATAGAAAAAGGAATAAAGAGAATTAATGAAAATTAATTAGATTTAGAAGAGAAAATAAAACTTGTGGAATTATGGAAAAATCATACTGCTATGAGGGACCTTTATGAGCACTGGACTGTTTAATTGCTTAATTTTAAAGAAAAATATAAAAAAAGTGTTTTTAGACTGTATAAGGAAGAAAAGAAGACAAGAAAAAGAGAGAGCTAAGATATTAAGTCAAGAAACATTTAGAGGCTTATTATCGAAGAAAAAGGGCAGGATCCACGAAGGCTTGCACGGAGTGTAAGAGACGTGCAACACTCCATGCAAGCCTCGCAATCCAGGAACAGCCCTAAACTCCGTGTAAGAGACCAGCTAAAACGTCTCTTACACGGACTGGGCATGGACATGCTAAATACCTCACTTGCATCCAAAAGGTATGCAAATGAGGTATATTAGCGATCCATGAAGCAGAAACCAGTCCGTGTAGGAGACGTTTTAGCTGCAGAAATGTAGTCAGTTGACAACTGAGTACATTTCTGCAAAATCCACAACGGAGCGATGTCAGCTCCAAAAAAAGGTTGCATATGATTCAGGCAGCATGCCAATGGCCAAATATGTGGCCATTGGCAAGATAACCCGATGCAAAAATATTAAAAATATAATTTTTTTTAGCGCAGCCCCGCGCAAACGGGCTGCGCTGTATAAAACCATAAAACCATAAAAAAGAAGGTTATAAACCCACAAATGTGGGTTTCATGCAATACATGGAATGACAATGCAAGGACCAGCAGACTAAAACCAACATGGCCACCGTGTAGTGGTTGCTAAGGGGGGAAGCTGAGTCTAAGACATGTAACTAAGCATTAGTAGGCAATCTCATGTAAATGAGGGTTCGGATACTGAATCTCACAGTCACATACCAAATGAGCACAGTCTGAGTAGTGTAAGAGATACAAAAGGGAGAGGAATAGAGTAGGAGATAGGTGACATCACAGGGGGGAATGGTAGAAAGAAATGCAGTTCATTGGAGGCCAGTGTAACATGACAGATGACAGGCACAGATCATGGAAAGAGGTGTGCCACTAGATAAGTCATGGAAAGTCAAGAAATGGAAGGTGTACACTGTAACCTACACCAAAGATCCTTGCTGGCCGTGCATGCACACGTGTGCGCGCCATGAAGTGCGAGTAAGACAGTGTGCGCGCGTGTAAGGCAGTGTGAGTATGTGGGAGCGTGTTGGGAGATGTTTAACACTGTTTGCACGGGTGTACGCATGTGTAAGGCAGGCTGAGTATGTTGGAGGCTGTTGCAGACGTGTAACAGTGTTTGCGTGGGTGTACGCGCATTTAAACCCGAATAAGTAGATTCTGAACCATGTAAGCACGTGTGCACGCGTGTAAGCCACTGTGAGCGTGTTTCAGATAGTATGCAAGTTGCTCCCCCCTGAGGAAACAGAGAGGAAAAAGGAAGCAACAGAATTAATAGGAAGCTAGCAGGGATAACTGCTGAAGCTAGCAGGTGAAAACAATTAGAAGCAGGCAATTACACAGGCAGAATAGTAGCCCAGCCCAGCACTTAAAACTCTGCAAACAGTAGTGCAGGATGTTTCCATTAAGAGACACTGCAAGACAGGAGTAAGCTAATAGAAGTGAAAACTGAAAAAGCTTCACTCAGAGCAGAAATGTTAGTGGCTGCCATAGCTGTCATAATGAGACATAGGCGACTTGCTGAGGGTGGTGACAATGCAGATGGTGCCAGACAACCCACAGTGAGGAGACGGAGAAGAGTGTACAGGCCCAGGGTCACCTACCACGGGTTACATGAGCTGGAGATAGTAGAGTGCTATAGAGTGGACAGAGAGTTCCTGCAGCAAATTGTTGAGCTGTGCAGGCCACGCCTCACACACAGAACCAACAGAGGGGAACCCATCCCAGTGGAAACCAAGGTATGTGTTGGCCTAAGAATACTAGCAAAAGGTACCTTCCAGAGACCAACTGGTGATATGATAGGGATATCACAGGCATCAGCCTCCAGGGTACTACACCAGTTCCTGGATGCCATGTCAGCACATGTCAGTGATCATGTATATTTCCCCAATGCCCGTGAGGTATTGCCCAGCAATATGCGTCTCTTCCAGCAAATAGCGGAATACCCTGAGGTACTGGGTGCTATAGACTGCACACGTGTGTGATGCCCAGGACATAACAATGAATGTGTGTGCTGGCTGCCCTGGGAGTTATCACGATTCCCACATCTGGCATTTGACGCAGCTGTACCAGACATTTGCCAATGGGGACATCCCACACGGACACCTAGTGGGGGATGCAGGTTATGCACTGGAGCCGTGGCTGATGACACCCATCAGAAATGCACACACACCTGAACAGGAATGCCATAATGAGGCACACGCACAAACATGTAATGTGATAGAGCGTGTGTTTGGGCTGCTCAAGTCACGGTTCCAGTGTCTGGACACATCTGGTGGAGCCTTGCAGTACACAACAACTACATGTACCCAAATTGTCATGGTATGCGCTATGCTACGTAATATGATCTTGCGAAAACAGTTGCAGCAGGACCAGCATAGGGCCGGGCCAAACAGCCCCCCACCATTGCCAAGGCCAACACAGGCAGAGCGTATCTCGGAGGAGGAACAACCTGAGCCTACCCCAGTAGGCAGAAGGAGGCGTGCCCAGTATGCCTTGGCCTTGGCAAAGAGGCAATGCATAGCACATACACTGGCACAGTAGGAACCCTGGGAATGATACACCTCTCTGACTCACACATATAGTAACAGGGATGCCTAACATGACACAACCTGCTCTCAAACATGTACAGGGAGTGTAGTATGTGCATCTGACAGAGGCAGCCCTGCAGCACCACCTGAGGCATGATTGCCATGTGTTAAGCAATGTAACACCATCTAGTATATGCAAACATGAAGACCCTGCCTAACATCTCACCCTCACCAAGCATGATGCCACACTATGAAGACAAGAAGATCAAGTACAATAATTGGCTGAAGTAATGCAGTCAGTCAAAGGGGAGCCAATGTGTTACAGGCTGGGAAGATATGCGGAGTTTGACATGATGCACCACCTGCTAGGGGTGGCATGCACCTATCATGCCATGCCCCATGGATACTGGCAAAGGCTGTCAGTACCCACAGCACGCCCTGAATAGGTAAGTCTCAAAACACAAACCCAACCTCATAGGTTCTACAAGGGATAGGAACCTAGATGTAATACTACCCCATGACAGATGTACAAACAGCAAGATGTGTGCAGTGTAAATGCACATAGTAAGGAGAATGTAGATACCAGTCCTGTAATAGAGAACTGGGCAAGGCTCACAGCAGCACCCTAACACTACCAGGTCACACCACATACTGTGCTGTACAGCCGCAAAACATGGAACAAGCTACAAAAGGAGGGTGACTAGCAAGAAATGGCAAGGATAACCACACCCCCATGTTGGTACCACAACAAGAAGCAGCAGGGAATATCCATGGTCAAATACCAATGGCTAAAACTGCCTCGCAGTATATAGCCTGCCGCAGACCACTGTCCTAATACCAGGAACAGCACCTGGCCTATGTCGGAATACATGAATATATCAAGCCCCCCAAACCACATTATATTGCTCGACTGAAAATACCCAGACATACACCGGTAGCATTGTACCAGCACCAACACAGTAGGAGAAAATCACCCAGATTCCATAAACCAAAATGCCCAGGAACAATGTACCACCCCCACAAGAGGGGTAAGCATACTGGATGTGATAATCAGCAACATGTGTACTGGATGGCAAGATGAGAAGTGTACCCCTCACTGGTAAGACCAGACCATAGAGTAAGCACACTGGATATACACACCCTGACCCCAGTCCCTGGCCAGAATACCACAGTGAAAAACATGTTTAAAGTATAGGTTGCAGCCCTCAAAACCGATGTTGAATCCACAAAAGGCCCTCTGCAAGAGCAGAATATGGGACACACCACAGAACATGTTATACAGGCATTCCATGAACACAGCCAGGAATGCTTGGAGTATGCAATCACAAATAACAACAACACACAATGCCATACACGCAGGCATCTGGCATGCTGGGCTCCAGCCATTACCAAACCATGCAAGAGAATGAGGAAGATACCACAAGATAGAGCAAACATAAAAAGGGAAGTAATCACTGACCAGTAGTATGGCAACAACATATGTCCACACATACAATCCACTAAGTCCAGCCACAACAAGTATAACCTATGAATCCAGAGGCAATGTGATGCCAATACAAAGTACACAGACAACCACAACACCCCTGAATAAATACAAACATATGTGATAGATGCATCCATGTATCCAAAGCAGAAGTTGAGCTCCAACAAGCCAGTACTGTCAACACTAGTCAGGAGGAGAAGGAAACCACATACACCACGAACCCAGTCCCACATAGACCTACCACAACTGTAAACCAAACACATAAACACAGACAAATATTCCCGGAGGCCTTAATTACAAACACACCACACCAACAGATGCCTCCAAAGTAGATCACAAGCAACCACAACCTTCAAACATAGCACATGCAACGAATAGTATGCAAAGCTGGTGTGCCAAACAGTCACAGGCCCGAAGGAGAAACAAATGCCTGATACAGTCGTAATAGGTGTCTGTATAGGCAGAAACACAGCTATCCCACTCACCAGACTGAACAAGGGAAAGGGTAGAGTAAGCTGCTTGTAGGTAGCCACAAAATGCCACTTAACACAAGTACGCAGGTCACCCCAAAGCAAGAAGAAATATGATGCACTCAATGTCCATGCTGGTGTGAATTACCTGAGATGTTCCTCCCTGGTCAACAACAAATGAGACATGGATGGTCCCTCCGAGTATGTACCCCAGGGCAGGAAGACACTGGCTGTGTGCAGCATCCAACCCTCACCAAGAATGATGCCACAGTACAAACACAGAATGCTCATGTTTAACAGCTGGCACAGTTACAGCTGTCAGTCCAAGAGGGTGTAATGTGTCCGCTGGAGATGTCAAGCATGACAAGCCATGCTGCTGTTACAGGGGTGGCTGTCAGCTGTTACCCATGTGCGTCTGGATACTGGATAAGGCCTTTGCCACCTCCATAGAGCCGTATGTAGGCAAGGCCAAAAAGACTACCCACCACCCTAGAAAACATAAGTGGTAGGAAACATAACGGTAATGCTGACCAATGCCAGATGTGTAAACTGCAATATGCATGCCCCTGAGGCACTTCCCATTATGGAGAACATTGATGCCTGTCCAGTGACAGAAGCCTGCTGCAGGCCTAGTGATACCACACCAGCACTACTAGGTTATACCACATACCATGTGTTATGGCCCCAACACCTGCACCAAGACATCAAAGGAGGGGGAATATCCATATGCAGCACAGACACCCATATAGCCAGGTAACTGACAATGCACAAAGCAGCGGACACCACCCATGTGCTCATAACTGTAGTCAAAACTGCTGTACAGTCTGTAGCATGCGACAGACCACACTCTCACACACAAGAACCCCACCCAAACATCGGAAGACACTGGACAGTATGGATGTCCCACCAAATACCAGACAAGGTACACAAAGTACCACATAGGTGTCAAACCATTATGTATGCAAGGAGTCATCAGGGACCTAGGGACACAGGTCGACATTGATCTGTCATGTGACAGCCACAATGCCAATGTGGCTGTGAAGACTGTTGATACTGGACACCGTATCATGAAAGGATTCACACCAACATCAACAGGGGTCACTGTGCCACTGTACTGTTCCCTTATCAGACCCATAATCTAGTACAATGACTCATATGGGATGTACCATACGTGACACCTGCAGCGGTTCAGAAGACCTCATAGTTACCCCACCAACAGGATAAAGGGTGCGAAATATATGTCATATGCTGCCTGGCTGTAGACACCCCAGCTGACTGCAGTCACACTCTGCCTACATAGAGCCATTGTATGTCTGTTGTACCAGGCCATGTCCAACACAGGAGTAATGGACATGCTACACCACAGGAAATCAAAGCCATTAGGGCTTTGAGAGTCACAGATGTCAACCTCAGCACATAATGAAATAAGATGTGCTGGAGGGATAGATACATAACTCATAGGCTCCCCACACCCAGAAACAGGATCCCAATCCATGGTAGGCAGAGCCCCTCACTGACACCCCTCAACAGGAATATTGCCAAGTGGATGGATGACCGTACATGTATACAGGGGGTCCCCACTGTGTCACGACCAGACAGAGGCACAGTGAAGAACCTCATAAATGGCCATAATTGAACATAGCAAGGGGTGGTGAAAGACACATACACTCTAGCTAGGCTTACCAATGGCCTAGGGTGTCTAGCCTACTATGAACCCATGAACCTATGAAGATACAACACGTACAGGACACTAAGGATAATCACAAGGCTTACCCAACTGATGTTACGAACCATGTTGGGCATCCACAGATATGCTCCGAATCACACAGATATTACAAACAACATACCAAACACACACACATATTGCTAACATACAACCTGTCAGGTGCAGTGCAAACTGCCCCCCCGAGTGCAAAATACCTATCCCAGCAGATGGTCCCCTGACATTGCAGATGCTGAGGTAACAGCCATCATCTGCAAAGCAGAACACACAGCAGCAAAGGTATGTGATGGTGTCCTGTGCTGAGGCCAACATGGACCCCAAGAGTAATGGAATGCAAAATCACACTACTGGCCAATGTCAGCCTTACCACAGGGTATGTACCCAAACAGCAGTGTACAACAACAGTGGTCCATCCCAACAAAGGTGTTGCCTGAATGGATACTCCAAACTACCACCCCAGGATCCTGACAAGCTTGTTCTGCACAGCTATGGAAAGGATCAGTATGTACTGCAGACAGAAGGCTAATGTGGACCTACTGATACCGGACCCTACACACTGTGGCTGTTGTAACTGCAGAATCGGCCCCTAAACATGTCTGACCCATTTGAAGCAGTCATTAAGGTCATTGATGAGAGCTATGTGGTCCACACAGCGTAGCTGGACCGTGCACATGCTTCTAGACAATAACGTACGTGTTCAGTATGGATATGTTCACCAGCTTAAATATACACACCTATGTCAGTAGAGGGGTTGCAAAGCAGACCAAGGACAGAACTGACATGGTCAGACATGCTGCATCCATGTCAGACTACAAAGCGGATATGAGTGGCATCCCTCAAGGCCTGGTCTTGCCCCCCCCGGCACCCCCGTTCTGTATACATGTCCCATAGGTATAGGCCAACATGGAAGGACTGTGACTGAGCATGTATGCAGAGGAGTACAAACAGCCCACCATATCCGACCCCCAGCTGACACAAGCAACCCACAAAAGGGCCACCTACAAACAAACAACTGTAGCCATAGCCAAGTCAGCAAGCTAATCGCAGGACTGTGTATAGACAACCACTGTGGATATACAGTAAGTGTCCACAAATTACCACACAGGTGTTAACCCATGAGGCACCTAACATGTAATGTGAGACCTGGGTACAAAAGGTGATAAATAACCTGCACCGGACAAACATGTGTCTGTAGTGTTCGTAGAAATATGTACCATATACCCACCCAAACATGAAGGCTGGCAGATGTAGATAAGGGAAACTCACTCTGGCTCTGCAGCCATCCTCCATCAGCATCACAACTGACTACAATAGCCCCTGTGGGATATACCGCAGCAGACACCTCCAACAACTGTAAAGTCCACAACAGTACCCCACCAGGGGTAGCAAAGAGCCTGAACAGATGCCATGTGTTGCCTGAGTAAACAAACTGCAGCCCCACACACTGGCATCCTTCCCGGCTACAGGAAAGCTGTGCCTGATGTATGATGCCATGCCCAACCTGGAATGAATGAACATGTTGCACCTTGTACAATCTGAATGGCAGTGAGCTATGCACATGAGAGACCTGAACCCCAGCACTGACATACATAGGACAAGCTGTACAGAATGATCCATAACACAGAAGGCACCCCCACACTTCAGTAAACTCCTGGTACAGGACAGCCAGAGTGCCACATATCGACACCCCGCAAGAGGCATCCTGATGAGTGTATGGGAGATGGTAGGCTACTCTGGGTATCACTGTTATGTCAGAGGTAGACAGAGGCACAGTATACCTACCATGACATATGTTATGGCAAACTCCAGTTACAATGTGTGTCGAAGGACAAACACACCCTGTGACTACCATCAGAAATGGCCTACAGAACATCGCTAGTGTTTGCCAATGTCCACCCATGTTGTGGAATACACTAGCAATGTTGGACGAGCCTGGTGTAGGTAGTCCATATCTGAACATATTGCAACATGGTCATATGTGCACAACTGGCCCCTACACAGTCTGTCGTGCTCACTGTGAAGATGTCAAGCAGAGATAGGACTAAAGCCCAGGATACTGTCCACTACAGTGAAATACCGAACCAGTACACTATATGGTACTACAGTGTTAGGTCATTATGAAAGTATGTTGAGAACTGTCTGCAAAGTATCCCATGCAATTCCTGCAGGCACAGTATAATCCCTGTTGTGGCAGACACGAAGCAGTTGGCCAGTTAGTACACAACATGACACCCAGCACACAATCATAAACGTGTGATAATGATGAAGGACACACACACCCAAATATGTGTTGGACTTCAGAGTACAATATATGGAAAGCTCACACTGGGCATGCTCGCACACTTTGATAAATGAGGCATATGTCAGACAACATGCCATGGAAAGGCTGAACTGGGCATGCTCACACACTTAGGCCATATCTCCGTGTAGCAGTTGGCCACACATATCTGGTATTTGTACGTGTCAGTCCAGGAACCAACCACAACACAGCAATCAGCCCAGTGCACACAGTAAATGACCACAGAGACATAAGTGATATAGTGGATCGCCGTCATATGCAAACATCTGCCACAGATACACAAGTTGGTCATAGGAACAGGGAATGCTATGGAAATAAAGACCTGCAAACAGTAGAACAGCACAACAAATATTGTGCATCCGACAACTGAACATATGGGTGTAGAGGTCAATACTAGGCTTCTTGCCCCAGGGAATGGCAGCTCAGCCAGAGTGTGCTTGGCATCTGCATCCCCAGGATAGTAGGCTACTGTGCCACTGTAAAGTAGGTCACAGAAGGAGACATGTGAGGCTAGTGAGCTGTGCCTCTGTCAAGCAGGGGCACCGTGGAGGTCTCAGGGATTGAATGTGCTAAGCCACAGCCATGTTGTCGTTGTGTGCTGTGAGAGGGTTGCTGAGGATCTCTGACAGTAGGTGTCTGTCAATAACAGACTGAGGGGAGCCCTATCTGCATTCTCTGGACGATTCCACTGTCAACACTGTGTTGTAATGAGTATGTGTGAATGAAGTGCCATGCTGGAACCGTCCACAGATGTCCTCCCTCTGTGGGCTACAGCTCTGCAATGTATTAGGTCACTCTGTCTGTTGAACGGCGCATATATGGCCGGTGTACAGCTGACAGGTGTCTTGTTGTGGAGCAGTCATGGGTATATGTGGGATAGCATGACCAATGCAAACTGTACACATGCTCATAGGATGCAAGTGTCAAGGATTATGCTGAGTGGCCAGTATAGTCCTCCAGCATGGGTCCTCTGAAATCATCCACCCCAGTCTACACAAGTGTAGAGTCTGCTTGTGCTAAACACAGTTTGTGTGCAGTGACAACCTTGCCTGGGGGTGGAGTTGAGATATGGATATCCAGGGAAAGGTGGACATGGGCAGATATCAACAATGGTGGTCTACCTCTGGTGTGGAACAGTGAGTACCCATGTTGCAGATGGACAGGTGCAATATGTATTCACCCATGTGGCTGTGGTGTGTGGTTCTGCCATAGCACATGGACCCACAAATTGTAGTGGCGGTAGGGTAAAGTGGTAGAGGCCTGAGTATTTCTCACTCACAATATGCCTGTACCTGATGTTAACAACTGGAATGGTGTATGTGAATACCTGCATATCCTGGCACTGTTCCCAGGGAAGCTAAGTGTGTGTCCTGGATGTGGGGGTGGTGTTCTGGACTGGTTGTGTTGTGTGTTACAGGTCCTGTGGTCCCAAAGCATGGTATAGAACATAACCTGCCAGTGCGATGTGCATATCTGACCCTGATGTAGGTGGCTGCAAATGCATATATATGCTATCCCCCACCTGACAGGTAGTACTACATCTACATACCTCTGTGGAAATAAAGATGTCAGCACCCTAGAAATACTACAGGTGCAGAACAGATGCCCAGTAATTTGGATAGTGCTCTCTCCTAATGCGTCGCCCTCAAGTGTCATAATATAGTTAGGTAGGGGTTTGAATCTTGCAAATGCTCAGTGTGGGTGAGTGCGGTTTGTCTGTGTGAGAGGGAAATGTCCCTTTTGGCAACTGGGAGAATATACTACAGGATGTACACTCCCCTTTCTAAACACAGATGATGTCAGCACCCTATAAGTACAGCAGGAGAAGGGAAGACTCCCAATAATGCGAATAGCGCGCTCTGCTAATGCATCCATCTCAAGTGTCATAACATAGTTAGGTAGTGGTTTGAATCCTGCAATTGGAGAGTGTGTGTGTTTGGATGAGGGAGGTTATTGTGTGTGTGCGAATATGTATGAGAGAAGTGCCCCTTTGGCAACTGGGAGAACACACTACAGGATGCACACCCTTTCTAAACACAGATGATGTCAGCACCTATAAGTACAGCAGGAGAAGGAAGCCTCCCAGTAATGCGAATAGCGCACTCTGCTAATGTGTTTCCCTAAATGTCGTAATGTAGTTAGGTAGGAGTTTGAAACCTGTAAATGACGTGTGTGTGTGTTTGCATGTGGGGAGTTTGTGTGTGTGTATTTCCGTATGAAAACATGTTAGTTTTGGCAATCAGGAGATCACACTACCTGATGCACATTACCCTTTCAAAATACTGATGTTGTCAGCACCCTATAAGTATAGCCAGAGAAGAGGAACTATCTAGTAAACAGAATAGTGCGCTTTGCTAATGTGTCCCTCTCACATGTCATGACTTAGTTAGGTAGGAGAATGAATCCTGCAAATGGCAAGTGTGCATGTGTGTGAGGGTAGTAGGGTGTGTGTAAATGCAAGTGTGAGGAACAGATCCTTTTGGCAAATACTACAATACACCAGATGCTGCATACCCCCAGTAAACACAGGGATGTCACCACACTATCAGCACAGCCAAACAGGGCTAGTTGGCTAGTAATGCCAATAGTGTGCTCTGCTACTGTGTCTATTACCATTGTCAGAGTACAGATAGGTATGTTTTGGTAACCCACAACTGTCACGTGTGGTTGTGTCACACAGTATGACCTTGTGTGGGTGTTTGTACATAACAATGCATGCCATTGCCTAAACCAGCAATGGCATTGCACACTATGATGTATGTGTGACACATACACATAAATACCTGTGACCTGCAGTAGTTACCATGTCTGACACATGCTCCGTGTGGATAAATAGTATTAGCAATGTATACCAATATGACTGTATCTTACTGTGCAGGGTCCGCACGTGGTATGTCCCTATACAGTGTGGGTGTCTATGGTGAAAGACCTACAGCAGGGATACACATCTGGTCTGGGCCATATAGTGTACATGTAGTCGATGTACAGGTGCTGCATGTTCCCACCTGTTGTGGTAGTGGTAACATGTCATTCCACTGCAATTCGGTGACCACATGCTGTGAACTCTTCAACTAGAGTGTTGTAGCTACAGTAATGCTCACACACAATGTTCGGCTGGATGCAGTACAGCCTTATGGACACAGTTCATGAGACTGTCATGTGCCGGTGTTGTTATGGAGGATAGGTGGTCTTCCTGTGTATGTGAGGTTGTGTGTGCCAGGCTATGAACCAGATGGCAGTCCGACACACTGTCAGCTGCACATGAGTAGGCCCTGATGGTTTGTGCTGTGCCAACAACCTGGAGGTGTGTGTCTCTGTGTTACCGTGGGATACCACCCCCCTATCCATGTGTGTTACATGTGTAGGGGATGACAGGCATGGTATGGGGCATAACCTGTCAGTGATGGGTAACACCTGTGAGCCATGAATCATGAATCTGGTACTGCACAGACATTGCAGTTCACCATGCTTAGGGCAGTGTGTGGTGCATGCATCTTCCAGTGTACACTGCTGTTGTTGTGTAGCAGCACTGTTAGTGTCCTAACCTGTGTGATACCCATGGAGGTCGCTATGTAAACCATGTCCTGCAGCATAAGGCAGTATGTGTGTACCAAGGAGCCTTGCCATTATACATCGGGCCATGGGTGTCACGTGCAAGATGACCCGTGCACATCATTGTGGCTTCCCTAGCATGTAAGCACACGTTGACAGCCAGTGGATACCCTATGAATGACAGTGGAGACTGAGCATTATGTAGACATACAACACCTTCCCACATATAGTGGTAGAATACCTGGTGAGGGTATGTTGGCAACCAACATCAGGCTCATACTGGCCTGTGCCACATGCTGAGAGATCCATTCTATGTTCCCTATCATGTAGTCCAGGGAGGTATGTCTCAGGCAGCCACACTGGCATAGTCAATGAGTGAGTCATATCTGTCCATGCCTCTGACTGACCTGTATGCATGTGTGCTGTGGTGGACCATAGTGCCCCTGAATCATATCACTGTGACCTTCACCAGATACAGCCTGTTGAGCGGGACCCCAGTGCAGCACACATGACAGGTACCTGACACGTCTGTAGCAGGTGTGTTGTGTAGCCCTACAGGCTGTGAGTGTGTGGCACAGGGGATGTGCGTGCCATGTGTGGCATGTGCTCTGTTCCGATGGAACATATGCCTGTGTGCCAGCCAGGTGTGATGCCCAGGCAGGCTGCTAGTCTGATTCCCCACGTATGCCCCAGTGTGTTCAGCATGCTGTCAGTATGTGTCAATGTCTGACTGGTATTGTCGTCACTGTAATATATTGTATTGATTCATTTATTTATCCTACATTTGTTGACTGGGATAGCCCAACTGGAGGCATGTCCATTTCCAGAGGAGGCCTGTGGAGACAAGCTACGGGGGTAGCAGATACAGCATTACATAATACTAGCATTACATAGTACAAACAGATTACTTACAGAGATTACATAAGTAAGCAAGTCAAACATGTTCCACAGGTTAATGTTAGACCTGAGCACAAGCCAGGATTAAATTAAAACTACACAGTAAAGTGGTTCACAGAAGTTACACATTCGAGTTAGCCAGGCTTGATACATTGACATAGCCAGTTAAGTGACAAATGTTGTTTGAGTCTACTATTAAATGACCTAAGGTGGACAGTAGGGTAATATCAGCTAGAAGTGAGTTCCAGGATCTACTTACAGGGTTTGCAAAGAGAGAATCACCAGCTGTGTTATTAAACTTGCTAGTCTGAAGTAGTACTTTGTTAGTGGATCAAAGCGGTCTAGGATTGTTATAGGGGGTGATAATATTTGAAGTGCACGAGTATTGTCTGGATTATAGAGAATTTTATAGGCCATAATCAGTTGGTTATACTGTATTAGGCTGGGTATTGCAAGCCAACCAAGCTGATTTAGATTGATGCAATGATGTGTCCTAAAAGGCGGGCCAGTGGCAAACCTGGCAATGTGGTTGTAGCA
Source organism: Protopterus annectens (assembly GCF_019279795.1). Classification (NCBI taxonomy): domain Eukaryota; kingdom Metazoa; phylum Chordata; order Ceratodontiformes; family Protopteridae; genus Protopterus; species Protopterus annectens. Next base: position 99,491,091 of record NC_056741.1, read on the forward strand.
AATCGAGTGTTTGTTAAGGACAGTCTTGTTCATATTCGAGAGTAGAGGGGATGCATACAGAAGGGTTGATACAAGGTGTGAGCGAGCTATGGCACCTTTAGCTGGAGGGGCTAGGAAGGCTTTAATTCTGTAAAGTGACCCTAGTTTTCTATTGATGGCTTTGCTAAGTTTTTACATAATTT
>NC_056741.1:99491285-99546285 GCF_019279795.1 Protopterus annectens
CCATGTGGCTGTGGTGTGTGGTTCTGCCATAGCACATGGACCCACAAATTGTAGTGGCGGTAGGGTAAAGTGGTAGAGGCCTGAGTATTTCTCACTCACAATATGCCTGTACCTGATGTTAACAACTGGAATGGTGTATGTGAATACCTGCATATCCTGGCACTGTTCCCAGGGAAGCTAAGTGTGTGTCCTGGATGTGGGGGTGGTGTTCTGGACTGGTTGTGTTGTGTGTTACAGGTCCTGTGGTCCCAAAGCATGGTATAGAACATAACCTGCCAGTGCGATGTGCATATCTGACCCTGATGTATGTGGCTGCAAATGCATATATATGCTATCCCCCACCTGACAGGTAGTACTACATCTACATACCTCTGTGGAAATAAAGATGTCAGCACCCTAGAAATACTACAGGTGCAGAACAGATGCCCAGTAATTTGGATAGTGCTCTCTCCTAATGCGTCGCCCTCAAGTGTCATAATATAGTTAGGTAGGGGTTCGAATCTTGCAAATGCTCAGTGTGTGTGTGGGTGAGTGCAGTTTGTCTGTGTGAGAGGGAAATGTCCCTTTTGGCAACTGGGAGAACACACTACAGGATGTACACTCCTCTTTCTAAACACAGATGATGTCAGCACCCTATAAGTACAGCAGGAGAAGGGAAGACTCCCAATAATGCAAATAGCGCGCTCTGCTAATGCATCCATCTCAAGTGTCATAACATAGTTAGGTAGTGGTTTGAATCCTGCAATTGGCGAGTGTGTGTGTTTGGATGAGGGAGGTTATTGTGTGTGTGCGAATATGTATGAGAGAAGTGCCCCTTTTGGCAACTGGGAGAACACACTACAGGATGCACACTCCCCTTTCTAAACACAGATGATGTCAGCACCCTATAAGTACAGCAGGAGAAGGGAAGCCTCCCAGTAATGCGAATAGCGCACTCTGCTAATGTGTTTCCCCTGCGTATCGTAATGTAGTTAGGTAGGAGTTTGAAACCTGTAAATGACGTGTGTGTGTTTGCATGTGGGGAGTTTGTGTGTGTATTCGCATGAAAACATGTTAGTTTTGGCAATCAGGAGATCACACTACCTGATGCACATTACCCTTTCAAAATACTGATGTTGTCAGCACCCTATAAGTATAGCCAGAGAAGAGGAACTATCTAGTAAACAGAATAGTGCGCTTTGCTAATGTGTCCCTCTCACATGTCATGACTTAGTTAGGTAGGAGAATGAATCCTGCAAATGGCAAGTGTGCATGTGTGTGGGGGTAGTAGGGTGTGTGTAAATGCAAGTGTGAGGGAACAGATCCTTTTGGCAAATACTACAATACACCAGATGCTGCATACTCCCCCAGTAAACACAGGGGATGTCACCACACTATCAGCACAGCCAAACAGGGCTAGTTGGCTAGTAATGCCAATAGTGTGCTCTGCTACTGTGTCTATTACCATTGTCAGAGTACAGATAGGTATGTTTTGGTAACCCACAACTGTCACGTGTGGTTGTGTCACACAGTATGACCTTGTGTGGGTGTTTGTACATAACAATGCATGCCATTGCCTAAACCAGCAATGGCATTGCACATGATGTATGTGTGTGACACATACACATAAATACCTGTGACCTGCAGTAGTTACCATGTCTGACACATGCTCCGTGTGGATAAATAGTATTAGCAATGTATACCAATATGACTGTGTCTTACTGTGCAGGGTCCGCACGTGGTATGTCCCTATACAGTGTGGGTGTCTATGGTGAAAGACCTACAGCAGGGGATACACATCTGGTCTGGGCCATATAGTGTACATGTAGTCGATGTACAGGTGCTGCATGTTCCCACCTGTTGTGGTAGCGGTAACATGTCATTCCACTGCAATTCGGTGACCACATGCTGTGAACTCTTCAACTAGAGTGTTGTAGCTACAGTAATGCTCACACACAATGTTCGGCTGGATGCAGTACAGCCTTATGGACACAGTTCATGAGACTGTCATATTGCCGGTGTTGTTATGGAGGATAGGTGGTCTTCCTGTGTATGTGAGGGTTGTGTGTGCCAGGCTATGAACCAGATGGCAGTCCGACACACTGTCAGCTGCACATGAGTAGGCCCTGATGGTTTGTGCTGTGCCAACAACCTGGAGGTGTGTGTCTCTGTGTTACCGTGGGATACCACCCCCCTATCCATGTGTGTTACATGTGTAGGGGATGACAGGCATGGTATGGGGCATAACCTGTCAGTGATGGGTAACACCTGTGAGCCATGAATCATGAATCTGGTACTGCACAGACATTGCAGTTCACCATGCTTAGGGCAGTGTGTGGTGCATGCATCTTCCAGTGTACACTGCTGTTGTTGTGTAGCAGCACTGTTAGTGTCCTAACCTGTGTGATACCCATGGAGGTCGCTATGTAAACCATGTCCTGCAGCATAAGGCAGTATGTGTGTACCAAGGAGCCTTGCCATTATACATCGGGCCATGGGTGTCACGTGCAAGATGACCCGCACATCATTGTGGCTTCCTACCATGTAAGCACACGTTGACAGCCAGTGGATACCCTATGAATGACAGTGGAGACTGAGCATTATGTAGACATACAACACCCTTCCCACATATAGTGGTAGAATACCTGGTGAGGGTATGTTGGCAACCAACATCAGGCTCATACTGGCCTGTGCCACATGCTGAGAGATCCATTCTATGTTCCCTATCATGTAGTCCAGGGAGGTATGTCTCAGGCAGCCACACTGGCATAGTCAATGAGTGAGTCATATCTGTCCATGCCTCTGACTGACCTGTATGCATGTGTGCTGTGGTGGACCATAGTGCCCCTGAATCATATCACTGTGACCTTCACCAGATACAGCCTGTTGAGCGGGACCCCAGTGCAGCACACATGACAGGTACCTGACACGTCTGTAGCAGGTGTGTTGTGTAGCCCTACAGGCTGTGAGTGTGTGGCACAGGGGATGTGCGTGCCATGTGTGGCATGTGCTCTGTTCCGATGGAACATATGCCTGTGTGCCAGCTGCGGAGGTGTGTGATGCCCAGGCAGGCTGCTAGTCTGATTCCCCATGTATGCCCCAGTGTGTTCAGCATGCTGTCAGTATGTGTCAATGTCTGACTGGTATTGTCGTCACTGTAATATATTGTATTGATTCATTTATTTATCCTACATTTGTTGACTGGGATAGCCCAACTGGAGGCATGTCCATTTCCAGGGGAGGCCTGTGGAGACAAGCTACGAGGGTAGCAGATACAGCATTACATAATACTAGCATTACATAGTACAAACAGATTACTTACAGAAATTACATAAGTAAGCAAGTCAAACATGCTCCACAGGTTAATGTTAGACCTGAGCACAAGCCAGGATTAAATTAAAACTACACAGTAAAGTGGTTCACAGAAGTTACACATTCGAGTTAGCCAGGCTTGATACATTGACATAGCCAGTTAAGTGACAAATGTTGTTTGAGTCTACTGTTAAATGACCTAAGGTGGACAGTAGGGTAATATCAGCTAGAAGTGAGTTCCAGGATCTACTTACAGGGTTTGCAAAGAGAGAATCACCAGCTGTGTTATTAAACTTGCTAGTCTGAAGTAGTACTTTGTTAGTGGATCGAAGCGGTCTAGGATTGTTATAGGGGGTGATAATATTTGAAGTGCACGAGTATTGTCTGGATTATAGAGGATTTTATAGGCCATAATCAGTTGGTTATACTGTATTAGGCTGGGTATTGCAAGCCAACCAAGCTGATTTAGATTGATGCAATGATGTGTCCTAAAAGGCGGGCCAGTGGCAAACCTGGCAATGTGGTTGTAGCAAATCGAGTGTTTGTTAAGGACAGTCTTGTTCATATTCGAGAGTAGAGGGGATGCATACAGAAGGGTTGATACAAGGTGTGAGCGAGCTATGGCACCTTTAGCTGGAGGGGCTAGGAAGGCTTTAATTCTGTAAAGTGACCCTAGTTTTCTATTGATGGCTTTGCTAATCTGGTTAACATGTATATCACATATGAGATTATTGTCTATGGTGACACCTAATAGTTTCGGAGATGGGTCAGGGGAGATTATTGTGCCATCAGTTGATGTTATGGTAACGGTGAAAGTGGTAGACCTACGTGTTGGTTGAATAACAGCAGTTTAGTTTGATTGGGATTTAGGATCAGACGATGTTCAGAAAGCCAGTTTGCTATTGTATTAAAGGTGGTCTGGGTAGCTGACCATAACTCTACTGGAGATGTGGCTGAGCAGATCAGAGTAGAGTATACAGCATATTGGATACAGCTGACTTTGGGGATGACAGTATAACGTCATTAATGATGATGGAGGACAGCAAGGGCCCTAGTATAGAGCCTTGTGGTACTCTGAGGATGTTAGGTAGAAGGTTAGAGGGTTTGTTCTGCCATTGGAAGGCTCCAGTATCTAGACAGTCTTTGTAGGGTGTGGAGTACAAGTTGGTGATCAACCATATTGTATGCCTTTGAATTATCCAAAGAGAGGGCTGTGGATATATAATTATTGTTGCAAGTATGGCTTATGGTGTTAGTAAAGGCTAGGAGGCCTGACGTAGTGCTGTGATGAGGACGTAAGCCATGCTGAGTGTCTGCCATAATGCGAGTTTGGATTAGGTGGTGCATGACTTGTCTATGATGAAAGTTTCCATAATCTCTGCAAGTGGAGAGAGTATAGCTATTGGCCTATAATTGGAGACTTCAGTAGAGCTGCCTCCTGTGTGAAGTGGGATTACATATGACATTTTACAGATGGTGGAAAAGTTAGATTCTAACATGGTTCCTTTGATTACCTTTGAGACGGGGTAAGCAATAGCATCATCTGGTTTTGATAGGTACTCGGCAGGGAGTTGATCAGCAGAAAGTGTAGTGGGTTTCACTGTTACAATCAAGGTACGGAGAAGTGAAGTGGCGACTGGTTGGCAGCTGGATGCAAGTAGTTTTCTAGGGGTGCTGCTTTCAGGACCAGGGGAGCTAGGAGGTAGATGGCTAGCTAGGACCTGAAATGTCTCAGTAAAGGACTGGTCAAAGCTATCAGGAACATCTTCAGGGGTATTATCAATAGTAGCAGCAGGGATTGGGGTTGACGTTTGTCCTGGATGTAGTATGTATGACATGCCACCTGACAGGGTATGAACATTACTGGGTTCAGAGAGACCAGTCCCCAGATTGGCTGTGTGGTGCATCTCACACATGTGTTGTACGTTCCTGGCCAAGGGTGATGGCTGACTGCATACATGTGGTATCTGTGACAATGACACATGACTCACATAAACCACGACTGGACCATAGAGGTGTTTCACAGGTTACCGTTGCACATGCCACCCTAGTAGTGTGATTGCCATGGTGAGTACCAACACATAGGGCCAATGGGGAACAACATACTAAAGGTGTGTATGTGTGGGTGGACTGCCACTGTTTCATAGCACTGACATATATGACTGCACACGTGGGTAAATGCCAGGTAAGACGTGTGCAATGTGTCACAGGCAACGTACATGCGTACAGGACAGACAGTGATGTTCAGTCATGTGTAAAGTTGACATACATATCGTACGCTATGCAGATGTCACTAGCAGTCTACAGAAGCACTGTAACTCTGCATTGCAGGTGTAAGCAGTGTTCCAGGGGACCCCAAGCGAACATGCATGCAAACAAAGCTACAGTAAACAGGGCTGGAAATAGTGCATTATATAACAAAGAAGGGGTAACAATAACAGTAAGTAACAATGCAAATATGTAGGCACTATCAACATGTACCCAGGAATACGCAGCACAGATGCCCATGGTAGAACCGATATTATGTCATACTTATCTGTGATTTGGATTACATTGGTACTGCACACATATCTACATGTGCGAACATCCACATGGCATAGTCGTTGTGGGCATCTTGACACCATTACTGTACATGTCCACCATTGCATATCACTACTTGCGTTAGCTTTCCCCCTGTGCTACCCATGTATGCGGCTATCTGTTGACAACCTTACCACCGGCATGCAATTATGTGCAGCTGTTATACTTTGGTATGTACTATGGGTGCAGATAACAAATCAGGACATTCATACAGTTACTACAGCAGGCATGCTGGGTTAAACACACAGTCATAGCAGCACACTGTACTGTTACCAACATGATACTACTAATACACGTCTATGTAGTCACCCTGTGCATCAGCAACGTGTTTACCTGTTCCCGCAATGATGTTGGAGATTGCAGGAGGTGGCACAGTGTCATCATATGCACAGGGTGTGGATTAGGTATGCCTGAGTGAGACACTGATACCACCAATTGACATGTGTGTGTATGTGTGTTGGTGAGGGGCAGCAGTACAGGGTGGGGCAGTGTTGGTGCAGTGTGTGCATGTATGTGGTTGCCCTAAGTGTTAACATTTCGCATGTGTGTATGCACGCACACAGTTCCACCTCATGGCTGCCATATACAGGGGTTTGTGAACAGCCACAGACTGCACCTGGCAGGCCATACAAATCAGTGTCTGTGTGCACGGACACGGTACCTGTGCCTGGCAGGGGTGCTACGGACCATATCCAGTACAAAGCCGGACTGGGTACTGTCATCAGAAGTGGGGGGGGTGTTGAATGGACACATGTCCCTGTTGGGACTGTCCAGAGCCACGTGCACGTGGTCTCCTGGGGTGTTCCGATGACAGCACAGACCCAGCATTGCTGGGGCTGCTGCTGGCACTATGTGGGCGTGCGCGAGCCTGTTGTCGTCTGCGCCGACTGCCAGCTGCTGCTGCTGCCAGCATATGGCCACATCGACACCACAAACGCCCACCATTGCCCTGGCTCATGGACATCTGGTTGTGGAACTGCTGTAATATGTCCCCACAACATCTGTCTATGACATCGGTGAAGTTACGGATAGCATCCGCAATGTCACGCATACTGTCTGTCATGGCTGTGCGACTTGCTCTAAGCTCCCTCAGACCCTGTCTGGTGTACCTTTCCATACGTGACTGAACCTGCATGACAGTCCGAAACATAGCTGAGGTTGACAGACCTCTTTGGGCACGTCGGCCAGAGGCAGTACGCCCATGGATGCTCCCATGAGAACCCATGGGCAACTGTCTGTGTGGTACCATCGGAGGACCATGCCCATGGCTGCTGTGTGGGGACGCATGTGCCACAGGTACCACATTACCCTGGTCTATACCCGCTGTATCCTGTCCATCACCTAGGGACAATGGTGACAAAGGATGTACAGGCAGGATGACTGTGCGCAATGATGGGGTTGACAGCTGTGTACTGTAAATTGGCTGACCAATGACAGACCCTGACACACCTTCCTGTACCATTACACAAATATCATCATTACCAGTAGCCGTGGCACAGGATTCATGTTCCCTGCTGCAGGTCACTAGGGCAGCCCCAGAACCTATGGGATGAAGACAGGAAACACAGTTTACAGTCTCCAGACATTGTTACCAGTGATGCACTTATACACACATGCACACATGCACACATGGACACATGCACACAGGCACACATGCACACATGCACACAGGCACACATGCACACATGCACACATGGACACATGCACACGTGGACACATGCACACATGGACACATGCACACATGCACATGTGTTCACATGCACACATGGGCACATGCACACATGCACACATGCACACATGGTCACGTGTACACATGCACACATGCACACGTGGACACAGGCACACATGCACACATGCACACATGCACACGTGGACACAGGCACACATGCACAGATGCACACGTGGACACATGCACACCTGCACACATGCACACATGGGCACAGGCACACCTGCACACATGCACACATGCACACCCCGCAGTATACACACAGAGCACTACTGAGTTACACTACTGTTACTAGCATTATCAGGACTATTATAGGTTATGTTAAACACACTCACCAGCATGGATGGCCTGTCTCGCTGTAACCCTGGAGGGACCTGCAGAAATGATGAGATTAATGTCAGTGGGCACATCTGTGCCATTGATATTGCATATGATACAGTGTACAGAACAGTCAGGTGTACATATGGCATATTACCTGCACGCTCCATGTCGTGCTGCTGTGTGGAACCAGCCTCCATCATAATGCAGGTGTACTGCTGTTGGTGTTCCGGGGCTGGAGCCACCACACTTAGGAGTAGCCCCTCCAGTCTGGTGAGGGGGGATGTGTGGCCACCCCACCTCCTGTGGTGACCTTTTGCCTGTGGATATCTGATGCACGCTGCCGGACACTTCGGATTAAATCACTGCAGTGATGTCGTACCTGCTCATATGTCCTGTTATGCGTGCCAATATCATTTACACTATGGACAAGGTTTTGCCACAGTGTGGCCCTCTCCTGTTGATTCTGACTGGTGCGGGAAAACAGGATGTCATACTCCCGCACCAGGCTCTGGTGGATCTCCTCATCTTCCGCCACAGAGTAGGCGGGGTTACACTGTCGCACCATCTCCCTGGAAGAGAACACAGACAGGATATCAGCAGACCATGTCAGCAATATATGGCACCCATACTATACATGATACTCATGTGTAGTGATATACTACTACTCCCATATGTTGCATGTGTGTGTCGTGGTGGATACACAGGTACATGGCCAGATATCAGTGCTCAGCCAACACCTGTGCAACAATACCTGCCACATTCCACACAACATAGTAGCATGCCCCATCGGTCAGCACACACTGACAGGTGCAATGCACAACCTCACTCTGGGAGCTCATCCCAAGGTACTGTATGTGGGACACCGTCCACTACTGTGATGTGGACAGACATTACTCGGCCTGGATATACATATCCCACCACCACCACCAGCACAGTAGACTACTTTGATATGTATGTGATTAGACAGTTATTCACTTGCTGGGACTGAGATGGTATCCATGTAGCACACTGGGCCAGTGGAAGCCACAAGCCACACTGCTGACCCCTTTGCAAATGCTTTCCACGGACATGCCATGGATTGCATGACACTTGCACACACATGTCTAACCCAGACCCTATGTACAAAGGTTAGGCATCCTGTCCGGTGGACCCCAGACAGAGGCAGATTGTATAACAATAGCAGGAGTCTACTGCAGGACAGTGCACATTCACATTAAGGGTAGGCATCTGTGGTCAGCAATGGTACTACGCTACGGTCTGTCATAACAACAGCCACGGCCTACTCTGGGAGGGAAATGGATACAAACACTATGGATGACCACAAGGCCTTCTTCGGTTATGTTACATATATGGACCACATGCCTCAGATATGTTCTTTGTTAGTCCACACCTACTTAACATTCACCAAACACATGGATATTGGCAACAATCCTGCAGACATGTTCGGTGCACATATCCCTCCCTCCTTCTCCCCACCTTTGAAATATTTATCCCAGCTGGATGTAACCTCCCTATCATCTCACATGTCCGGGTGAGGGCTGCCCTCAGCAGAGGAGAACACACAGCATCACTGTGACCCCGTGGTCCCCCTGGATGTGTGCTACTGGCACTCAGAGAGGACATACCACCGCATGTAACACTGATAGTTTATCTTGGCCGTGCTACAGGATATGTACCTGGACAGTGGCATACAGCAACAGTGGTCCCACACCACTAAGGGGGCACCTTGACTGACCCTGGGAATTACCACATCATATGCATAATTGGCCGGGACTGCTAAGCTATGGAATTATGCAGTATGGGATGCATATGCAGTGACATCAGGTACCTGCAGACACTTGTTCCCAGCCAGTGTGCCTTTGGGATGGGCTGATCCTGACTTTTGAGCTTGGCTGACATTTCGAAGCAGTCACTACAGCCATTGCTGGGCCAACGCACAGACACATGCTGCCAGGATCCTGGCCTATGACTGATTGACATGTGATGTATGGACATCCCCTTTTGGTGGAACTACGTACACACAACATATCACATGGACATACCTATGGATACAGACCTATGACACATTTGGAGGGTTCACTGTATGCACACTATTAACCTGCTACTTTGCATTACCTCTGTTTGTTGCAGCTGGTTGCATTACCACAGCTTCTGCTCGCTGCTGCTACTGTCAGTGCTGACAGCTTCGGGTTACAGAGTCACAGTGCCTGTTTTTTATATTTTTTTTTGCTCTCTCTCTCTCTCCCTCTCTCTCTCTCACTTCTCGCTCTCCATCTGTCTGCTTACAGACAATGCAATGAATGTATTGCATGTAGGGAGTGTTAGCACTGGATGCTTTTGTAGGTATCTGCATAGGTCCATGTGATGGCCTCTGCACCAATTGTAAGCCAGCATTTGCTAATTGCATACAGCCAGTTGTGTACTGATTGCAGTTCTCACTGTGATTTCAGGTTAGTGCTATAAAAGGGTATGTGGGATAGGCATTGCCCTTTCAGATTGTGGGGGCGGGGACCATGCTGGTATGCTGTGGACAGTGTTCTATGACTGTAAAGGTTAGTATCTCTCTCATGCTTCAGGCTGTGTTGTATATTCACAATTCTCCATTCCTCTCATGTTCCCTGTAGCAAGTGTGTATGCACATTGACTCCTACAACTATATATAGATATATTTATATATATATATATATATGTACATATGCATACATATATCTATGTACTTTAACTGTCCTTATTATCTACAAGCTGCCAACTAGCATGGCTGTTTCTGTTCACACACTACTATTATGGAAATCCAGTAGTTTTGACATTTATTTTAAATGACATGCTTTGTGTACTACAAATCCTATATTCCCTTTACATTCATCCCTACTATTACATGTTATATTTATTTTAGCACAATGCTTTTGTATAATAGTCATGGCTTAGTGGTAGGTCGTACAGACTAGTGTTTTCAAGGTCCTGGGTTCGGGACTGACAGTGGGATTTTATTTTGCTTTTGAACTGAGTACAGGACCTGTCAATCAAAGTGACTAAGGCACTTTTAAGCAGTTGTAACCAGGTTAGCGCTGGTTTGCACGGAGCTCACGCGGACTGGCTGGGTTAGCTCGGCTCACACAAGCGCACACCCGCTTACAACCGCTTAACGGTGTTTACTCTGGCACACCGGTGCTATTTTCTTTGAAAGAAAAGAAAATGGGGAGACAGGAAAGTGGTGAAAAAGGGGTCACAAAGAGGGTAAGACAGTAGGGAAACAAGCTTGGGATGTGCAGGAGGGATGTAGGTAAGGCCCATAGCTGCCCATTTCTTCATCAGCAACAGCTGTGCATATGTATGTAATTTGGTTTGACATTTGAAACCTTCCACCCCTGAGAGAGGTGTCAGGACAACAATAATACTTGTTGTACAGCCAATTGTAATTGATAGGTTCCATGTCCAGCAGACGTGTGCGGAATTGGCAGCTATGTATGGGGCGTAATTTTTTTGTGGGTACAGGGTGCCTTTTTTTTTTTTTTTTTTTCAGGTGAGAGTGGTATGTCAGGTGAAGGAAGTCGGTACAGCTGGGGAGGTAGGTTGGGTAGGTAAACAGACAAGACAAACAAGATGCATACAGGGGCGGTGTATGACATGTGTGGGGGGTTACACAATTGACGGGGACGGAGGTTTGGATATCCAGAGCCCATGAGCCCACAGATGGCAACAGTGGAACTGATATCCCCACCCATAGGCAGTTGCCACTGTTCCTTCACTGCCCAGGACGGGGCTGTGCTGGGGCTGTGTAGGCGGGGCAACAGGCATGCCCGTTAGTTGCGCCACCTGTGCCTCGAGCTGGCATAGGGGCTCGAGAACAGAGTCCCGAATCTCCCTACGCACCACAGTCCGGACGCTACAGAGGGTGAGTGGTGGAACTCCTCCGGCCACACTTGCAGAGGGGGGGAGAGCCCCATCCCCTGCAGTGCTTCCACCCGCAGGTGGCACAGGGCCACCGGAGGAGGGTCCGGACTCGGCACTAGTGCCAGATGCACTCGCCAGCTGAGGTGGGAGAGGTGGGTCCGCTGGAACCCGCCTTCCCTGTCATACTATGTTTTGCATTATGTCATGACAGTTTGGGTTAGTGACATATAATACCATTCACAATTAGTTGTAACAGCATGCATTAGTATTCCCATTAACCAAACACCCAGATATTCACACCATTGAACAGCGTGCATAACACATGCATAATTTGAACAGTAATACACAGTCCAACAACATGCAGGGTTAATTGATGGCAACAGGCCATCAGGTGTGGATGTATGAACAGGGCAGATGCATCAACAGACATGCAAATATTTATTACCCAACAGGACAAACGTCTAGGGGTGTTAATTGTGATTGCACATACCATTTTCACGTGGAATGGGTTATATGTGGTTATAGGGTGGGGTGAAAAAAGTAATATTAACACCTTCGAATAACAATACATATGCTGTACATTTCTAGTAGCTACAGTTATATACACACTACTGTTCTAACTACAGTTTCCTATATGATAACTATTTCAACTTGGTGATAGGAATGTTAATGCAACATCAATATACATTTTCTGGTTCTTCATACACATTCATATCTAGCTTTGTTCAGCTACATCAGGGCTACATTTGCTGTATATAGCTGTAGACAAGTGTGGATGTTTGGTATATCAGACAAACATCCTATCTGCATATTGCAGACTGAGAGCAACATATCCTGATTTTGGGATACACATTCCAGATGCAGCAACACTTTGAACAGATTTTGCTGTTTGCTTTTGAATCTCACATGCATTTCATTCTGTCTTGACTGCAGTATACTTTATTCAGGGGTTATTACTACTGTATTGCTGGATTCATGGCACTTTCTCACACTATCTCACTTGCTTTCATTTTACTATTCAGGATGGTACTTCTAGGCTTTATTGGCATGTTTTAACAGTAGTTATTACAATCCTTTCCAGCAGTCTCACTTCTGTCATGTTTCAGTATTTCCACAGGGATATATTTCACACATGTGATTTCATCATCTTCTGCAGCTATACTTTTCAGCCTGCTGCAGGTTGTGTACTATTTTCTTACAGGCAGGGCATTTTGATTTCAGAATATATGTCGGACAGTTTCATGTTTAGGATAAACTTACAGGCTGACACACTTTTGTAATCAAGCAATACTTGCATACACTTTCACACTGTTACTTGCAGATTTTATTCCTTACTGACTACACTGCACTCTTTTGCTGACTGTCATACTTTTATATTTCTTTACAGTTAGTGGTAGTGGATTACTGACCTGCCTGGTGGCGCAACCGCACCAGCCTATCACCATAGGCTCTGCGGTTCGCAGAACAGACACCTGCAGCTGTAATATAAATGAAGTAATATTGGAATACACATTTCCATAATATCAGCTAGTTTAATTTCTTACATACATAATTAAATGTTACTTACTCAGTAGTGGGGCGTTGGGTGTTTGCCGGGCCTCCTGGATCCAAAGGTTCAGTTGGTCCTGCTTGCATCTCTTCAGGTCCGCATGGTGGTGACGGACCTGCTCACCAGTCCTTGGAATCCCTGTGGCACTGGTGAGATCATGAGCCAACCGGTCCCACGCCTCAGCCCTATATGCTCCCCACAGGACCTGGCCCTGCATGAGTTGGGCCTCATAATTATGGACTAGGAGCCAGACCATGTACCTGGACTCCTCAACACCCCACCTCTGTGCTCGAAAGTGACTACCCTCTCCTACTCCTGTCATTCTGCCTGCAGGTCAGTTCTACAATCGTTTATGCTGTGTATTCCCGCCTATGGGGCTTATATAGTCCGTTTTTCCCACACATATCTGTGATTGGCCATTTTGGAATTGTATCAACTTCAGTAAACCTGCATTGTCATGCTCTAGTTTGTATTCATTCCTATATATTAGCTATTATTGCATTTACAGGTGCTGCTGTCATGGCTTAGTGGTTCTGTACCTTGACTATGGTATATAGTATCCTGGGTTCAAACCTGGCCACTGCTTTTTTTTTTTCATGACTGTCTAGACATGCTGAGGGGTGTGTCTGTGTGAAGGCAGTTTTGATACGGCTTGCTCAACGTTGCCCGTCAGTTAGCTTGTTTGCGCGGTGCGCAGCTCCGCGCAAATGGGGTACGCTGGTTTAAGCCTCATTTGGCTATCGGCATGCATATTACGCTCAGCTCAGTTAGGGGCACATAGATTCAGCATGTTAAAACACTGCTCAGCTACGGGCACTCATTTTGCACCAGTTAAACCACTGCTCATCTACGGGCAGTTGCACTCACTCTGTTAAACTGTAGCTCAGCTATGAGCACATCTGGCATTTTTTATTCTTTTGTTACCTCACATTTCTTCAATATAAATGGGCTATTTCATTACATTTTACATAAGTTGTGGTTTTATGTGTACATATTTGTCAGGGACTTGTTTCCTGCTTATTTTGCAAAAACAAAATTGGTGTTGTGGGGGCTCGAACCATGAATGCCTGCTCTGCAGCCAACATCTCTACCGCTATGCTATTGCTTCCTGGTTTATTTTGCATATTTAGTTCTTATATGCTTTCCCACTGACTGCTAACTGTAGCTGCGCTATGGGCACGCCCGCGCAAACGAGCGCACTCACAGTTAAACATCTTTACAATTTAAAGAAAAAATATAACATGTTCATTTATATATATTTTATGTTCATAGTCTGTGGGGGCATGTGTTGTGTTCTGTTTATTCACATTTCCATGGACTCTGTTGTGGGTGTTTCCTTTGGGTACTTTTCCTCTTCTGGGGTGTGTCCGCTTACAGGGCTTGGCCTACGGACACGCCCCCTACTGTCTTACATGGACCGTGTTGGCCTTCAGTGTGATTCAGCATGCTCTCATTAATATGCAGAGCATGCTGACATCACTCCGTTTAACTGCAGCCTCCGTGTATGAGTTATAACTCTTACACGGAGGCTTCGTGGATTCTGCCCAAATTCATTTTATGAAAAAGCAAGAGAAAAATATAAAATGAATCAAATTAAAATTAACAATTTGTTATATAAGCAAAAATATTGTTTACAAGGAAAGAAAGAAGACATAGCACTTTGAGTAAAATAATAAAAGAAGGAAAATAATAAGAGAATTAAAAAATAAGGAAGGTAAGCAAATAATACAGCAAGAAGGAATATATGAAATAATTAAAGACTATATATTGGAATAATTTGTTAAAAGAGGGGAAAACATAAAACAAATTTATAAAGGTGAAAAAATTAAATGAGCAAGATAATGAGTATTTAGAACAAAAAAATGATCATGAAAAAATTGATTGAAATTCTAAAAGATAGTAACATGAATTCTGCAACAGGACTGGATGGAATCAAATATGAGGGTGGCCTAATAGTAAAGGTGTTTACCTTACAAACACAAGGTGCAGGGTTTGAATCTCACAATGGATAATTGGCTAGGCTTAAAATGGCTCGCAAGGGCAGTTAACTTAGTACCAGTCTATGAACCTATGTATAAATAAATGAAAGAGTGGCAAAAAATATTTTTTATAGAAGTTATGAATGAATGGTTAGAAACTGGAATTAAAGAGAAGGAGATATATAGAGGAGTTATAAAATTTATATTTAAAAAAGGAAATAAAGAGGATATAAAAAATTGGAGACCTTTAACATTGAATAATACAGATTATATTTTTATGAGAATAATAGCAAAAAGGTTACAGAAAAAATGGATTGCACATATGACCAAAATGTATTTGGAAGAAGAAGAAAAGGAAGACAAGAGTTAATATGGATAATAAGAGAAATAATTGATAATATCATAAAAAGTGTAGAGGCAAAGGTTATGATAGGGGATATAAGTAAAGCTTATGATGATATTCAGTATAAATCATTATGAGGAATTTTACAGGCATATCATGTATTCAAAAATATTACAAGTAATAAAATCTGTTTATGAAAGGAACTATGTAAAACTAAATGTATTGGATTTTGTAAAACTTATATATAAATATTTTGTCTTTGTTTATTCCATTTTATGTAAATGTTTCTTGTCGATATTACTATTGTAATTTTTAGTCTTTGTATTAATTACTAATTTTTGGAATGTCTGTAATTGTAACTGGAGCTTTTCTCCTTGGGTTTCCACTTAAAATGGGCCTTTGGGTCAGTTGGACCGACCAGGTTAACAAATGACAATAAATAAAAAATAAATGAACAAAATGTACAGTAGATGGCTGGATTGGGGTAGAAATAAAAACAAAATGTAGAATAAAGCAGGGCTGCCCAACTAGTAGTGTCATTTTCTCATTAGTTATGAATGTAGTAGTGAATGAAATTAATAAAATGTCAACTAGTGGTGGATACAAAAGGATGAAGGAAGTACAATTTATTATTATTTATTTATTTATTTTACATTTGTTGACTGGGAGTGTCTTACTGAGCTGAATCCCTTTTTCAGCAGAGGGCTGGGGGCCCCACAATTGCCAGTGATGTATAATTATGTGGATGGTATTGTATTAATTGTTAAAAATAAAGTATGGATGGAAAAAGTAAATGAAAAATTAAATACAAATTAAAAAAATTGGTTTAAGTATAAATAAGGAGAAAAGTAAAGGATTTGGTTTTGAAGGTGTGATAGAAGGTGCTGGGTTCAATGAAAAATATATAAATATATTAGGAATAACATTTGGAAGGAATGAATACAGACAACAACAATGGGATAATGCACTCAAAGAAGTAAAGGATATGACCAATTTTTGGAAATTATTTAGATTTTCATAAAGAAAAAAGCACACTTGTTGAATACCATGGTAATAGGAAAAGTTGCTTATGTTGCTAACATTTATATGATTCCTATTATGTATGAAAAGGAATTAATGATTATTATATTCTCTTTTATATGGGGCTGTAGGTTGAATCCAGTCAAAAGAGGGATTCTGTATATGAAAGAAGAACAAGGAGGTTTGGGTTTAATAAGCCCAATAGTACATGCAGCATCTTTAATTTTATATAAGGTATTAAAAGGAATTATGAAGGAAAATACAAACTTGATAGAAATGATACTATATTATAAATACAAAGAACTGTGGGAAGGAATAGAAGTTAAAAAAGGAAGTACAAGCATTGTGACTGAAGAAATGAAGGAGTACCAAAACAAAATTGTGTTATGGAAAATAAAAAAAATATATGTGAGAAAAGTAGAAAGGAATGGTACTTAAGTATTATGAAAGCATTTTATTGTATTGATCCATAGAAAGATTTAGATATATTTAAGAAAAAAGCCATAATGATGAGATATAATAACTATAAAAAGATTAAAGAATGTAATGATTTTTTATGGAGATTGTCTATTAGAAAATTGCCGGTTAAGGCAAATATGCCATACAAAAAAAGCAAGATAGAATATATAATAAATGTTGAGAGTTTGAGACTACTGAGCATGTGTTTTTGAAATGTGAAGGAGTTAATAATTTGTGGAAAGAAATATGTAAAGATAATAGGGTGAAAAGTTTGTTAAAAATTGAACAAATAAATATGAACATAATAGAGTTTGGTTATTACGGTGCACATAAACAGGAAGAGGTGAAGAAAATAGACAGCGTAATATTTTATGCTTCAGGGACTTTATCGAACAAGAAACTAAATGAAATTAAATACAATGGAAAATGGACTTTGACAAAGATTTTGGAAAAAATAATGTTTTGGTTGTGGATAAAAGAGTGGGGGATGCTTAAATTGAAATTTATAATGTATGTAGATTTGTAAATATATTTAAATAATATGAAATGTATATATCAATAAAAAACCCTACTTTTTTTGAAACATACCATGAGATCTTTTATAGCCACCTAAGCTACCACTAATTTAGGCAGATGGGGTCTCAGTTTAACATCTCACCCAAAGAATGGCACACTCAGGAGTGCAGCCCCATCAATGTACCTGGTACTTAAATAGAACCCACAGCCTTCTGCACCAAAGGTAGATGTCTTAACTGCTCCACCACTGACACATGTGAATGAGCACATCTATTTTCCACAGACAGTCCAGGACAGTGGTGCCATTATGCATGCTTTTATAATCAGACACACTTCCCTGAAATTCTCAGGGCAAAACATTGTACCCATGAGGTTACCATGGCTCCATATGGGACCCAGGGAAAATGGTTTTGTAACAGGAAGAGCTACCTTTCTATCAACTTCAGATAGTGTGTGATTCATGCAGATGTACCACCAATATCTCAGTCCAGCATCTTGATAGCTCCCATAATTCCTGTACTTGTCACACAGATCACTGTACTGAAAGTTTCTACATGGACAGATACATCATGGATACCTCCTAGATAAGTACAATCATTCAACACTCCCATAGTTAATTGCATAAAAATGAGAAGAGTGTAATGCATGACCACCTCATCTTAATGTGCATCCTTATGTTTATCAAGAGATACAGGCTACACATTCAAAATTTTGTGTATGAAAGCAGTCCAGTACCCAAAGGGAGCTGAAGAAAAATGGTAAATTACCACCCGGTCAGAGACTCACATAGGCACTGAGGATTGGGAAGTTCACATAATGGTTAAGGTGTTTACCTTACAGACACAAAGTACAGGGTTTGATTCTCACATGGATTAAGTGGTTTGGCTTAAAATGGCTCACATGGGCAGTTAGCCTAGTAGTAATCTATGAACCTCTGAACTTGACTGAGTGTTTGGAAAACTTCCATTGCCTTAGCTTCCATAGCTACTGAATGTAAATTGTTCACTGTATATGATATGCACCACAGTGTAATAACCTCCCTTCTTGGATTACATGGAACCACCAACAGTAAGAACAAGAATAATAACCAGCCACTAGCAGTAGCTTAGCATCCCTTCAGAAAGGGTTATGCTTGATTCAGTGCAAGGCAGGTCAAGCAGCAGCATCTAATCCACAGCCATGGGTCATCACAAACACCAAGTTATTAGTGTAAAGGTATAAAGATAAAACTTTGTGTATGCTGTGTAAACTGTAGGCTATGCTGCTCAGTTGAATCACATTGTGCAGCAGACATTTCCTAGTTACCACACAGAAATGTATAGTTTACAGGGCCACAGCCACCATGCTTTGCATAGTCGCCATTGGACAGACACAGACACAAACAAGGGGTTGAGCTGTAGCTAGTTCTGTGCAGCAGAGCATGACTGACTGCATGTACTGTAAATTTCCATTCAGAAGGACCTCATCATGTGTGTGAAGATGTAATGTGTTGCACAATTTTTTTTTGTCTTACACTTGTAAAGAAAGTGTTTTTTTCTTATGTGAAAAGCCTACAATGTAGAACTACTATCTATGAATGCCAAGTTCAATTTTACTGCTGCATTTATTGTGCTTTGACTGTATTTCACACCAACTGCTGCCTTTACTTAATTTAAGAAAAGATCTGTTTCTGCTGTTTTATTCTGTTGCTATTATTAATTTAAAAATAAATTGTACTGCTTTTTACACTGTTGCATATTTAATTAAAAAAAAGTATCTTGCTTTTTTCTGTTGTTCCATTCCACTACTGTTAATCATAGCATAGATTGGATTCAGACTGGCTTAATTGAGTTCTGTTTGTAGATTCAGCACTAAAATTCAAGGCATCTTTTTTTGGAAAAGCCCTCTCTTTTACCCTCATGGCAGGAACATACAATAGAACTAGCTAATTGAAGGTTACAGGTGCAGGGCTCAGTCTGAGCTATTTCATTGGTGCAGGGCTCATTTTTGGCCTTTTCATTGGTTTCTTTGTATTTGCTGCTTTGTTCTTGTTTTATACTTAAGATCCACATTTGCATAAGTTGGTGCTTGTCTTAGAAAGGCTCCAAAGTGTTAGGCAATCAGCATCTGCTCCTCTGTTCATACCAAACCAGCCAAGAGAACTACGAATGCCAAGTTCAATTTTACAACTGCATTTGTAGCACTTTGACTATATTTCACAACCAACTGCTGTTTTTACTTAATTTAAGAAAAGATCTGTTCTGCTGTTTTATTCTGTTACTATTATTAATTTAAGAAAAAAAAACTGTGCTGCTTTGTACACTGTTGCTTATTTAATTAACAAAAAAAGTAGTATCCTGATTTTTTTCTATGGTTCTGTTGCACTTCTGTTGGCTGTAGTATAGATTGGATTCAGACTGGCTGAATCTGGTTCTATTTGAGGACTTAAAATCAACCAGCACATAAACCTTCATATGTGGAAGTGCTCTCCAGAAACCTACTTAAACACCAGAGAACTTCAAAACACAAAAATGCTAAATCTAACAAAACACCCAAAGCACCTAATACACATAAAAACACTAGCACCCGTTTCTCACCAAATAAACCCTTAAGGCGATGCACAACTATTCCAAATGTTTTATTTATAGGTGACTGTATCATGAGACATGCAGACGTCCCATTCATCAGGCTGAAAAAGGAGAAGGTTATGATCAGCTGCCTGTCTGGTGCAAGGATTAGCCAGATAACACATACACTCAAGTCTCTCAACAAGTATTGTTATGACTCTGGCATAGTTCATGATGGTATCAATGATTTCAGACATACTTCTCTGGTCTATATGAAGAAATACATGATTGAGCTCTCTGAATATGTATCCCAAGCAGATATGGCCTTAGGTTTGAGCAGCATTTTATCCTTGTCCAGGATGATACCACATTATAAACAGAAAATGATTGACTTCAATAATTGGCTTAGATTTTGGTGTAATTCTTAGGGGATCTAGCTCCTGTCAGCCGTGGATGACATGGTGGATAGACCACTCTGTTTTGCCAGAGTTGGTCTACACCTGGCACACCTAGGCTTTTGGTTGCTGGCTAA
Organism: Protopterus annectens; assembly: GCF_019279795.1. Taxonomy (NCBI): domain Eukaryota; kingdom Metazoa; phylum Chordata; order Ceratodontiformes; family Protopteridae; genus Protopterus; species Protopterus annectens. The sequence continues at coordinate 99,512,039 of NC_056741.1, forward strand.
GCCACTTACCTCCCCCATAATGCCTTTTTTAGGCAATGTCACAACAACAAACTTCCCAACATGAAAATATCAAACACAAAGAAACTAAAGGTTATTCTGCTAAATGCTAGGAGTTTAAATCAGAAACTGCACTCTGTGGAAGCACTCCTGTCTGTGGAAGATGCCGATGTCCGTGCAGTCACAGAAACCTGGTTCAAGGCCACAGAAAGTACCCCAGACTTGCAAGGCTAGAATGCCTTCCACACTTTCAGACCACAAATTGAAAGCATGAAAGCCAAAGGAGTTGGAGTATCTATCTTCATCAAAGATAATTACACCTCTAGACTGGCTAGACAAGAAAACTCCACGGAGCTACTCCAAGTCCAAATTATCATGGGTAAGACCCCCTTTCAGGTCATCATCAGTTACAAGTCCCCCTCCATGAGCCAAGGTGCCCACACAGCTTATTTAAACCTACTTGAAACAATTAAAGTACAACCTAACACCCTAGTCATGGGTGACTTTCAATTATCCTTCCATTAATTGGGAAACTTATATAAGCCCAAACTCACTTCTACAAAAGTTCCTGGACTTTGTTAACTCAAACGTCCTGTAACAAATAGTGCATCACCCCAAAAGGACTCCAATATTCTAGACCTGGTCCTCACCAATATGAGTGACCGATGCAGCACCTCAAGTGTAGGGCCTGCACTGGTTAAATCCAACCATAAATTAGTCATTGTTGAAATAGCAATAGCACCAGAACTCCCCAAAGGAGAAGTCAGACAAAGAAAACTTCACCAAAACTAACTATACCCTCCTAAGGGAAGGCATGATCAACTTCCAAGCTCCAGTTTCCACAGATGACATGGACAGCTATACTAAGGTGTACACTAATGCCCTGTATAAACATCTACACAAATATATAGGCAGCCATGCCTGATAGGATTAAACCAAGATCCTGTAGAAAAAAAGAAACCAGCCTGGTGGAAATCTAGCATTAATAAATTATACAACAAGCAAAAGAAGCTTATGTCTAAAAATACAAAAGTGAGATCCCAGAACTGGAAGAGGACCCTCCTCAGCCTAAGCAAGCAAATAAGACAACTTGTAAAATCCTCAAAGAGCAACTCTGAAAAACAATTAGCAACCATAGGCAAGGATAACCATAAAGCTTTCTTCAGCTATGTCTGCAACCTAAAAGGTAGGACTCAGATGTGTGTTGAACTAATTGTGGATGGCATCACACACACACTGTCCCTGCTGAAATTGCAAACCTACTAGCAGACAGGTTTGGTGAAAATTTCACCCCCCCATCCCCCTCAAGCATACCACAAACCATGTCTTCATCTCCTCCTCCCTGCACCTCCAAACAGCAATACATCAATGCTCTCTCCAAGGCTAAGAACACAGCCTCCATGGGACCAGATGGCATTCTAGCCTGAATTTGTAATGTTATAAAACAAGAGCTAGTTACTCCATTAGGCACTTTATTCAACTACAGCCTGAGTACTGGCTTTGTCTCAACTGAATGGAAAACAGTGACTGTTATCCCCCTCTACAAGGGCAGCTTGGCAACAGACTTGGGTTACTATAGACCAATATGTTTAACCAGCCTCATCTGTAAGGCAATGGAACAAATCGTGGACCTTATGAATAAGGATATAGGTGACCTCCATACCCTGGACCCATCCCAGTTCAGTTTTGTCAAGGGCAGGTCATGCCTGCTGAACCTGGTGGATTTCTTCGAGACCATGAACAGAGCCATAGATGAAGGCAAAGCTGTGCATACAGCCAATCTTGACTTGGTCAAGGCCTTCAACACTATCCCACATCTGGGCATCATTGACAAACAAACCAAGTTGAATATCAGCCCCTGTGTTGTGAGGTGGGTTGCACACTGGCTCACAAATTGATGACACTCAATCAACGTGAGAGTCTTTACCTCTACCAACAGAACCATCACCAGTGGGATGCCACAGTGGTCAGTGCTGGGCCTCCTCTTGTTTGGCATATACTCTTCAGACGTCTAGGCCAAAACAGAGGGGGTAACCAAGTTTGCAGATGACTACAAATTAGGTGCTATCATTGAATCCCCTAGCATTGTCAGCGTACTTCAAAAGGGGCTTACACAGACCAATTATTTGTGCCAAAGCCACGGTCTTAAACTAAATGTTAAAAAATGCATCATTATTCCCTCCAGTAAAAACAATGTCCCTGCTGATTATAAAATAAACAATAATACCCTAAGTAACAATTCAGTAGTGACAGACCTGGGAACACATGTTTACTGTGACCTGAACTTTGACCACCATGTGTCTACTGTGGTGAGGAAGGCATTCTACGTCACTTACCTGATTAACAAAGGCAGCACCTCAAGAGCAAAAGAGGTTATAACTCCCCTGTACTCATCCCTCATCAGGCCTATTATTGAATATAATGTGTCCTTTGGTATGTATCATACCATATATCTGCAACAACTTGAGAGAAGTCAGACATTTCTAAATAAGAAAATTCAGGGTCTCCAGCACATGTCTTATAATGACAGACTGAAGTCACTGTCACTGTACTCAGTCACATATAGACTACTTAGATGTGGCATATGTGTGGTTTACAGGCCTACCTCTGACCCTAATCTAATGTAAATGCTGCACATCTGTAAGACAAATGGGACTAGAGTCACCATTTCAGGGACCTCAATCTAGCCTGCGACATAAACAGGACCTGCTGGAGAGACAGCTATGTCTCTCATAGGTTGCCACTCCTCTGGAATAGATTTCCAATCCAGTAGAGCACCTCCATAACCCTGTTTAAACACAACCTGGATGACTGGATGGGAAACTGTAAATTTCTACCCAGCATTATCCCTTCTTCTCTACTGGGCATGGGTAGTCTTTGTTAAAAAAACATTGGGCATAGATGACATCTCTCATCTAGTGTTATATTGGGATTTAATAGTTAGATCTTTAAAGACCCTCAGGTCAGTAGCCTAGTAACATCCTATGCATCTATGAACCTATGTTCAACACCCTAACCTGTGGAAGACTGCACATCCAGCGATGCTAGAGCTCAGAAGGTCAGAAGGTGGCCTGTGTTGATTGTCTTTTATGACTTCCATGTATATTCTCAGAAGAAGAGTTTTTCACATCAGATGGACAAGGACTACAAGAGATGACGGACCTCCAACTGACTGTTGGTAATGCATGCAACTTTTGCAATGTTCTTAATATCTCAGGTATTTCTCTTTCTGAATTACAACTATCAGTGTTAAGCAAGGGTTTAAATTTTGTACCAAGTACAGGGACATATTTCTGTACTCTAATACCTGAGCTGCTATACTTTGCACAGAATGTAATGCTGAAGCAAATGTTTAATGACACTAACAGTATTCAAACACCTCATGTATTGAAGCAACCTAGCACTTTTTCACCTATTTTAAGTCCTACACTGTTGTTGTTTGCTAAATCATGTGAACGTGAAATTGAACAGTATCTACAGAATACACATAGATCCATGTATTTTAACTTAAACCAACCACATAGAAATTCAGTGCAAGGGTTAAAGAATAATACCAACATAGTTATAAAATCTGCTGATAAGGGCGGTGCTGTTGTTGTACTTAGTAAGGAGTTTTATACCACACAGATCTATTGCTAGCTGACAAACTGACTTTTCTTCAGCTGTCACCACTAATGGTAAATTCTTACATATTCTTACATACAAAAAGTGCACAAATCTTTATTTAACATGGAAAAAACTGGTTTGATAGACCATGAGCTGCTGACATTTTTATATATGCAACATCCCACTATCCCAGTTTTTAAAGCCTTACCAAAGATTCATAAGGATCTTAAAACACCACCCATGAGACCTATGATATCGGGTAGGGGTTGGGTAACAGATTCTGGTTAGAATGTACTCTTAGACCAATGTTACAAACCTTCCCCATAATTCTGAAAGATACTGCTACATTTCTGGAATCATTGGGTGTTTATTTAGAAGAGAACAGTGACATTTCCTACATGTTTGTTACCCTAGATCAGGGGTCTGCAACCTGAGGCCCTGGAGCCACATGTGGCTCTTCCACCTCTCTGCAGTGGCTCCCTGTAGGTTTGAAAAATAATGGCCACTCTAACGCACAACACACACACACACACACACACACACACACACACACACACACACACACACACACACACACACACACACACTGAGTGATCGAGCAATGAACTTTAAATATTGCTCTTATAAACTTAGAAACTTGATAGAATAACACTATTTCTGTTGCCATGCATTCCACACACACTGAGAGTGATCGAGCAATCCCCTGGCAGCAGTAGCATCTCCTGAAACGGTTCTGTACCTCTCATACCTCTCAAAGTCTTACCACATGAAATCTGGATAAAGCCACAAATAAAGGGGATCAAAGGAACAAAAATAAGGACAGACTTTAAATATTGCTTTTATAAACTTAGAAACTTGCTAGAATAACATGGTTTCTGTTAACATGCATTTTCCACATGCACACACAGTTACCTCTCAACTGTGCAGATTTTTGCAAAATGTCCTGACTTTTGCCCTCATATTTTTGGTCTATTTCTCATAAAATTGTGTTTTTTTGGCAAATCATTGAGGGCTGAAATCAGAAAAAATAGACATTTGAGTTTCAGATTTCATACCCTTCAGAAAAATAATGCTAATGCAAAAAATGTAAGAGCAATATTTAAAAAGTGTGTATTTTTGGGCCTTTGTGCCCCATTATTTATAGCTTTATCCAGATTTCTTGTTCTAAGAGGTCGAGAGATATAACACACACACACACACACACACACACACACACACACACACACACACACACATTGAGAGAGATCAAGCAATCACAGCAAAGGAACAAAAATAGGAATGGATTTTAAATATTGCTCTTATAAACTTAGTTCTTTTATATTTAGTATAATAACTATATATAAAACTTTATATGCTGTGTTATCTTCATTTTAGGTGTCAAATAGGTTTTGTGGCTCCCGATGAATTTTATTTGGTGGAGAGGGGTCAAAAATGACTCTTTTGATAGTGAAGGTTGCAGACCCCTGCCCTAGATGTAAAGAATTTGTTTACTGTCATAGAAAATCAATATGGTATTACTGCCATAGAAGAAATATTGAACAAAAAGGTGAATATACATATAGATAAAAATATACGGTTATGTCCCTTATTAAGGCTAGTATTAGAAAACAATGTTTTTCTTTGTCAAAGTATTATTGCTAGAGACAAGTTATAGATATGGGTACACTTTGTGCAAACACATATGCTAACCTAGTCCTGGCATACTGGGAAGATATGGTGATATTTGAGGCAGCACATGATTGGAAAGACAAACTTTTCTTTTACAATAGATTTGTGGACAATGTTTTCTTTTTGTGGGGGGCACCACATCAGAATTAACATCCTTTGTTAAGTATTTAGAGTCTACTACCAGCTTCTTCAGATTCTCATTGAATTATTCCAGTTCAGTTATTGAATACTTGGATGTTAGTATTACTAAGAAGGAAAAAGGGGAGGTAGAGACATCACTATATAGGAAGCCATGTTGGACCAACAGCATGCTTAGATGTGACAGCATGCACCCTAGACATGTATTCCAACACACAGTCAAGGGACTAGTCTACAGAATATCCAGACTTTGTACAAATTAAAATTCCTCTACACAGGAATTGGACTCTTTAAAGAATAATTTTCAAGCATGAGGTTATAGCAAAAATCTACTAAAAAAGGAAATGGACAACAGCAGTCGCTATAGAAAACAAAGTGCAAAACCATGGTTACACAGAGGTAAACAATGGCCTAATAAGGTAGATGCACAGGTTCAAAAACCTAATGAAGGTTTGAAAATAAGTTTAACATACAGTAATGATATAGGTGGTATATGTAATATAATTAGAGACAACTGGAGAATTATTTTAACAGATGAGAATATAACTAGAGTTGTAGGGACACAACCTAGATTTATTTTAAAAAGAAATAAAAATCTGAAAGATATTCTATGTCAATAACCTATGCATTTTAAAAATCCAGGCATTAAGAAGAAGGGAACCTATCCATGTCTACATTATAAAGCTGGTAAACACATTTCACAAGGAAACTGTTTTATACACCCCCAGGACCAACCAGAAGTACTTTTTGAATATGTATGCTGACTGTAATTCGCAAAATGTTGTCTATATTGCAAACTGTCCATACTGTACTGCATATTATGTAGGAAAAACAAATTGCAGACTTAAAGATAGAATGTTTAAGCATCTATCAGATATAAGGTTAAGAAAAGAACATAATGCACTGTACAAGCATATACAATTGCATAGTGATCATGTATTTGCTTTTATGGTTATATGTGTTGAAAATAGAAGTCAAAGAATGGGAGACCTGTATAATGAAACTGAATACAAAGAGATGGAATGGATTCTTAGACTGGGAGCTGACAAAGCCTCAGGATTAAATGATGTTGTCCCTTTAAAACCAGCTCTAGCAAAAAGGAGGGTAAACTATTGATTTTCATTGGTTGTGATGTACTATATTAGATACTATGTTTTTATTAGTGTTTTATCATCTGATGAACTGATTTACCCAAAAGTGCTTATGATACTGCTTTTACTGTTTTAATAAAGTGAAGTTGCTTCATACACAGCATGGTAGTACTTGCCTTACTTTTGGAGTTACTTCTCTGGAATAGGCTTCCAATCAAACAGAGCACCTCCATAACCCTGTTTAAACACAATCTGGATGACAGGATGGGAAACTGTAAATTTCTGCCCAGCATTATCCCTTCTTCTCTCCTGGGCATGGGTAGTCTTTGTTAGAAAAACCTTGGGCATAGATGATATCTCTCATCTAGTGTTATATTGGGATTTAATAGCTAGATCTTTAAAGACCCTCAGGTCAGTAGCCTAGTAACATCCTATGCATCTATGAACCTATGTTCAACACCCTGACCTGTGGAAGACTGCACAACCAGGGATGCTAGAGCTCAGAAGGTGGTCTGTGCTGATTGTCCTTTATGACTTCCATGTATACAGATTTGACCTCCATCATGGTCTGGTGTGACAGCCATTTGTGTCTGATGACTTCTCACAAGTGTGCAGATAGAGACTGGCATGCATGCTGCTCTAACAACCTTGCTCAACAGTAGAATCATCATGGCATTGTCCCTGGCTTTCACCATGTCAATATATTGCTGAAAATCTTGCAAGATATCCTCATGTGTAGCTTGCAAAACTCTCACCATCTAAATCTTAGTAGCAGAAGTCCGTGCATAGATAATTCAAAGTGTATTTGGTGCTGTGCAGATGATACCTGACATTTCTTGGGAGACAGCTGGTGCCATGAACTTTACTAGCACCACTCTGTACAAGCTGTATATTGAATATTGCAAGGTCAGACACTGGTGTGTCCTCCTCCATATGCTCCACATGTAGCTATGATAGTGATCTGGGGCACTGGGGGGATTCCAGTCCCCTCACATTGAGACAAATGGCCATGATGTACAATGGGCCAGCAATGCTACTTGTGGAATCCTCACCCTGCTGTATGTGTGGAATCTCTGCCAGTGGACAGTGCAGCTGTGTACCAGAGTCTTCAGGCCATTACATGAAGATGATGCCATTAGTTAAGGCCCACATGATTGCCGACTTCAGCCTATTATCTTGCAAGAGACTATACCACTGATGGAACAGCTGTTCACTAACCCATGAACAAATGACAACTATTAAAAATTATGTGCTGTATTTGCCACAGGTCAGTCAACAACCACAGCATCAGTGGTAATAGTCTGTAGCAGGATGGGAAGCTGATACTGGCAATCGTGTTCAATTACTATGAGAGTTATGGTAACATAAATGGGAATATAACATCATGCTTGTCAAAAAATATGAGTAGAATGAATAGGAGATGTAAACTGAATAAAAGGAATTTCTAAGAATGTAGTATTATCAGTATGATATTAGGGCAAAGTGTGATTTGATCATTATGTTTGTTGAATGATTAACACACTGGAAAAATAGTGCTAGCTTGAACAGGTTGCATAATTCTCACACAGTTTGAGTACTTAGTCTGCTCAGAACTTATAACATTGACCTTGACTGCTTATTTCTGGTTATATTCTTTATATAACATTGCATCTTGTTTCAAATTTTATATATGAAGCTACAGGAAACTGTGAGGTGGATTCTTAAAGGATATCACAAACTATACATAACATGCACAATTTTTGCCACCTTTCTGAGTGAACAGACAGCAAAAACATTGTAGTAGGTTGTTCTCGAATTCAGAAAAGTTTCCTCAAGGTGCACAGATGGTGTACACCTCATGTTAACCTTGATGAATCTCCTCTTGCATCTCTAAAATTCTTGTAATTTTCTGATGGCTATATTATTTTTGAGATAGCAAATCTTAATTCCTTGCATAGAATATGGTATGATAAATATTTACCTAGCTGTGGTCTGGATGCATCATAAAGAAAATCAAAAGAAGAGCTTCTTTGAATGCGGTACAGATGAGCTATAGAATTTAATCAGTTCATCTTACTGAAGGATGTAAAGTAAAGTTCTGCAAAATTACTAAGCGTGACAAGTCCAGCCTATTTTTGTATGCTGATTTAGGACTGGTGTGAGAGTCTCCAGTAACGACTGCAATGAACAGTCTAACAGTATTTTTTTTTTTTTAAGCTGTTTGTTGTAGAGGAGAACAAAAATAATTTGATTAAAGAGAGGAAACCCCACTGCTAAGGCAGTGTGCTTGTATATGACCAACCGGCCTCTTTCTATAAGAGAATAATTATTAGATGAAATGCACAGTTTTGCAGACTATGACAGTTTGCAGTGATGATTTCAGGAAAAAAAAAACACATCTTGGATGCATTCAGTTAAAGCACTGAGACTTAAAACCATAATTCTATTTTGGTAAAGTCTATTAGAAGTTTTTACTTTCACTAGATATAATATCAGTAATCGCATGGAATCACATCTGTATTTCATAAAGTATACAATATCACAGTCAAAGGACATATGATTTGCATAAATAAATAAAGAAAAAAGTGTCCTATAAAGCTTTGAGGAAATCTTTTTGTTTGGAGGTATAGAGTAACGAGAGTGTACTTCCATTTAACATTTTAGCTTCGTCCAGATTACACCTGTTTAATGTACACTTACCACACTTCGTAGAATGTCTTGCAACCTGTGTGGTATATGCAGCATATTTAGCAAAGAAGTCTTAGTGTCAGGTCAGGGAAATATGGCATTGATGTAGCCATATTGTCAAAAATAGAAAGCATATATGTAATGACATGGGTTTGGTGATTAATACCATGGAAAGGCAGGAGGAATTGGGAACCTTCTTTTCTTACCTGACCAAGGCCCAGCTATCTTTGTCATTTGGTAAGAATTAGGATATGGAAGAAGTTTACAAGCTGTATCTGACTTCACAGAAATAACAGCTGGATCAGAGGAAGAACTTTTGTACAAATACTTACAGGATGGGGGGGGGGTGAGGTGGAGGTTAAGCTCTTTCATCTAATAAAATAGACTTCATCAGAACAATAGTCTTCACAAAATGTTTTTCTTAAATACCCACTCATACCAATCACATTCAATTCAATTTATTCCATAATTGATTCTTAAAGTGCTAGTGTTAAATTCCTATTCTCCCTATTGACTTATGTAGCTAATATTTAATACAATTAATAAAATAATAACAGAATTCATTAAAACATACTAACAGAATTCATTAAAAATACATATATAGGTGACTTTGTATCTATGTTTTATTCAATGTATGTACAATATATAAGATATATAAATATATATATTTTTTTTGGTATTTTTAAACAAATAAATAACCAAAAAAATATATATATATATATATATATTTATATATCTTATATATTGTACATACATTGAATAAAAAATAGATACAAAGTCACCTATATATGTATTTTTTAATGAATTCTGTTAGTATGTTTTAATGAATTCTGTTATTATTTTATTAATTGTATTAAATATTAGCTACATAAGTCAATAGGGAGAATAGGAGTTTAATACTAGCACTTTAAGAATCAATTATGGAATAAATTGAATTGAATGTGATTGGTATGAGTGGGTATTTAAGAAAAACATTTTGTGAAGAGTATTGTTCTGATGAAGTCTATTTTATTAGATGAAAGTGCTTAACTTGTATGTTTTAAGTCAATAAACAGAGACAAACTGAGATTTTTCTGCCATTCCGTTCGTGTTAGTGTTTTATACATGTTGTAACCAGGAACAGATTGGTACGTGAAGCCATGACAAGTCATCATTAAACTGATCTCATACTCTGCCAAAGAATGGTTGTTGAGCAATTCTTATTTAACACACAGAGGAAAGGTAGAAGGTCATTACATCACAGTCTGCCAGAACTTTTCAAATGATCTTTTTCAAAAATTGATGGCCTACATGGAGTTTAGGAAAGATCAATAACCCAAAGGGATTGTTTTCTGGGTCACTTATCCTTGGACGTTAGTGGTTGTGTTGAATGGTCTTAAAAAATTATTCTACTCTACTACAAAGGTAAAACAGTTTATTGAGTCAATGCATACTTTGTGGCCCTCTTCCATTACTACCCCTCTGCTTGTCGATGAAGGTGACATGGAGGATAATGCAACCAGCTGTACACTAACAAAAAATAGAGTTGCAGTTGAGCAGAAGAAGGAATGGGAATCTAGTGATCAATCTGAAGTTGCAGGTGCTTTCTTATCTAGTAATAGAGGGCAGTATGACTTAGAAAGAGCTGCTGTCAACCATTTGATTACACCAATGCCTACTCTGTGTTTCATGAAGCTGTAGGGGTCATGGGGATCACTGTTGCAAGGTTTGAGATAGAGTGTCCACAGTAATCCCAGAATTCTGCTAAGGAGGGGCAGTCTCAGTACCTAGGTACAGATCAACCAGAATGGAGGAGGTTAGATTACATGAGCACTCAGTCATGGGCCAAGGACTGCTCGGACGAAGTTAGCAAAATGGCTCCAATCCAGCTAGCACTCTCTCCTAACATAGGTAAAGCTCTGGAAGTAATTAAGAATGGATACAAGCTGATTCTCAAAACTGGATTAATTAAAGACTGGTTAAAGTTACACAAATGATGAGAGTTTGATTAGGTAACATTTGATTACATCTTGTAGGAAACTGAAAACAGCATGGAGTTTTAATTTGTGTGGCAAATGGTAGTGTATGGACATTTAGTGCTGCAGCTAATATTTGAGCACTATGGACTGATGCTTTTCTTATCACGCATATTCTTGTCTGAAATACAGTTATAATTTGTTGTTATGTTTACTCTCATTCAGGCAACCGTTGATTAACGCACAAGGTGGTATGTGCTTAGCCAATGCAATCTCATTTTATCTCTATTTGTGGAAAGGTAATACTGGAGTATTAGGGTCACTTAGGGACATTTTTTTGATTAAGCTAGACTGGTTTGCACTGTTTATATCTAAGAATATAATATTTCTAAAAGTTAAAGTTTATATGCGTTCATAGAAAGATGTATGGAGTTTACATCTTGGGGAAGTGTCAGGAGCAGATCATGTACACTGATAGCTAAAAGAAAAATCTACCCTAGCAGTTGGGTATAGATCCTGAATAGATTGAAGGGCCCAGATAGACACAGCCTGAAATCTGGGTAAGGAGGTTCAATGCAATGCAGGGGTAGGAAGCAAGATGTTTAATGCTATTACTTGGAATTTGTGAAAAGTATGCCATCGTATCAAGAGGAGGAAAAATGAGCAAAGCTTAAACAACTTAAGACAGATATTAGAAAAGCAGTGATTAAATGGGGGTGGGTAGAGTATGGGTTGTTGTTGGATCAAATTTAGTTGCAGGAGGGATAAAAAGACAGATTGCAGTGATGGTAAATAATAAAGCATTGGTATTTCAAGTCAAGGTTGTTAAACAGGATGTTAAAGGCAGATGGATTATTTTTGTTATTCAAATGGAGGAACAAGATTGAAAGTTGGGTATCATAAACAGTCCTGATTGTGACTCATCAGAGTTTTTAAAGATTTTTATGAGAAATGGAATGCCAGTTTGCCATACTGCTATACAGATCTAATGGGGGAGATCTCAATGTAGTTGTTCACTGGGACTCAGACAGAAAACATGGTAGTAAATAAAGGAACATTAGGGCTATAACACTGGCAGGAAGAGAAGGAAGAATGGACAAGTGGAGACGGCTACATCCAGAAAGCAGAGAATGCACTCTTACCAGGATAACTGGAAAGCAGGCCAGCAGGCTGGATAGATTTTTTGATGCAGGTCAGAGATTTATGGTTGATGAGGGGTATGGAACTAGGAGAAAGATCTCTATCAGATCGTGCAACTGTTACACTCTTGTTTAGAATCCTCAAGGAGAGGAAAACAGTGAGAAGATGGAGATGGAAACCTTGACAATGCTACTCAGAGAATAGAAGTGAGGAGGACTGTACAAAGCATGGAAATGGTGGAAGGTGAACAGGTGTGCTTTCAGGTGATACTTCATGGCCACGGAGGGACATTGGGTTAGAGAAGGTCACAAGAAACTAGGTCTTTATAAAGAGGAAATGAGACATATTTAAAAAATAGTAGACATTGATTTTCAGAATTCTAACTCCTGTACAATGTCAGAGAGGTATTTGAAATTAAAATCTTTAATGGAGGAGAAAGCCACATTAGTGGTTGAGATAGGCTTTATCAGTAAACAAGATTTCAGGTGGTGTAAAGTTGATAGGGTAGGGAGTATGTATGGTCAGGGAATACTCTTTCATATGAAGCCAAATTAGATACTGATAAGAAAATAATGGTGGAAGAGATCAGTCAAGGCACAGGGAACTTGAAGAAAAGGATACCACCTGGGGAAGATAGTTTGCCAGTGGAATTCTAGAAGCTGTTCCATGAAGATTTGATATTGTATTTGCCTTAGGTGTTTAATCAGGGAACACAGACAGGAAAGCTACCCACATTCTTTTCACAAGCACAGGTTGTTCTCCTGCCCATGTTGGAGCAGGATAAGAGATTTTTTGAAAATGATATATCAATATTCTTAATTAATGTGAATGCAAAAATTCTATCTTGGATCTTGGCTAAAAGATTGCAGAAGCAAATTGGAGCTTAGTTAGTGAGTATCAAAGGGGATCCATGAAGGGTCAAACAGCGGAACCCAATTGTTGGATGATAAGAAATTTTTATTATTCCAAGCTGAAGCCCAGAGATGGAATCAAGTGGAGGTTATTTTATTTGATATCAAGAAATCATTTGATTCAGTGGAATGGTAATTTTTATTTCAGACCCTATAAGATATTGGTTTTGGTTATAGAGTTATAAATTGGATATTCGCTTTGTACAGAGATACCAGAAGTCAAGTGCTAGTCAATGCTCAGTTGTCAGAAGTCATTACATTTTTCAGAAGTTTCATTTTCAGTGATGCCCCTAATGCCTTCTCTTTTTATTTTAGTCATGGAGGTTTTAGCACAGAGAGTTCAGGAGTTTTTCAAAACATTGGTTGTGACTGGAAGTACTTTCATATGCTTCTAGATGACTGCATGTTGATAAAAGTTAGGCCAGACTTAGTTAGGGGTATTAGTCAAATCTTTGGAAAGTTTGGTGAATATTCCAACCTGCAATGAAATTTGAATAAAATCATCCAAGTAAATGTGGACATTTCCAATGCTATAGGGGAACAATGGATATGTAGGAAAGAAAGAGTTAAATGTTTAGGTGTGAATTTAACAGATTAGCAATCAGAGCCGAGTGCAGAAAGATACTCTCGACTTTGGTTGAGATCATCCCATTGTTTTGGAAATGGTCAAGTAAGATGTTCACTTTGACAGGTCAAACCAATCCAAAATTATGGTTTTATATTTGTGAAGACATTTACCCTTGTATACAGAAGATTTTATTTGATTAAAGAAATTTCAAATAAGTTGTGAGAGATTTATTTGGGGGCATAAATACAGGAAACTTACCAAAGACAGACTATATCTAGACAAGGTAAGAAGTGGGTGGGAGATGCCAAACTTTGAATTATATGCAAAGACAGTGGCGGTAGCACTTATTTGGACACAAGATCTAATATTACAAGATTTGTGCAAGGCAGATGGGGAGGTGCGCAAAAAAACTACAAGAAAGTTTTACTAAGGAAATTAAGAGCTGTTCTACTGTAATGGGACTCAAGCAAGTTGGAATTTGGAATAATCATAACATTTTGGTTCTCAAATCCCCCATCTTTTAGATGAAATGGCCAAATAATGGGATCAGATATTGTAGAATATGTGTATGTACTGTACCTTTAATAAACATTTCCAATAATGGGATCAGATATTGTAGAATATGTGTGTGTACTGTACCTTTAATAAACATTTCCAATAATGGGATCAGATATTGTAGAATATGTGTGTGTACTGTACCTTTAATAAACATTTCCAATAATGGGATCAGATATTGTAGAATATGTGTGTGTACTGTACCTTTAATAAACATTTCCAATAATGGGATCAGATATTGTAGAATATGTGTGTGTACTGTACCTTTAATAAACATTTCCAATAATGGGATCAGATATTGTAGAATATGTGTGTGTACTGTACCTTTAATAAACATTTCCAGATACTGAATGTGCTTATAAATACCAGGCATGTGCTAGCTTCAGTGCCATTTTGAGAGTGCAGCCAGAGAGTGAACATGAATGAGAGAGATAGTTAGTCTGTTTAGAATTTTATCTAAGTTGAAGTTATTTACCTCATTTCCTGATGTGGTTGTACATAATAACGCTGCTTAAACATAACTCAAGCATGTTCATCTATACCATCCTGACAAGACAAGTGAGACGAATGACATGGTGTCAGAAGTGGGATTCCAGACACTGCTTTTCAGAGATATGAGGTGCAGAAGCAACGATAAAGGCAGAGTAACAGAAACAAGAGCAAAAAAGGCAAGAAAAAAGTTAAAGGTAATGAAAACTTGAACAAATGATTATTTTTGTTAAAAGACGTAAACAGGAGCATTAAAGGGGCACAAAATGCATTACTAAGCAAATGAATAGCACAGAAATGTTTGTTAAGCAAACGAAAAGCATAAAAAGTTTGTTAATTGAGTGAAATTTTCAAAGTTAAAATATTTGAAAAAACGATTACTAGAAAAGTACAAAAGAGGTTTGGAGTCACCTCAGAATTGCTAAATGAGAATGTTTAGAGTAAAATGAGCACAAGAAAAGACATTACATGGGAAAATGAACATAGTAAAAGGCAGAAAGGGCATATGAAGCATAAGTAAAGCAAGGTGACTGCATGTTTTTGGCAGATTACAATGTGTTGGCATAAACAGTTATTTTGCATTAAATAAAGCTGTGCATAGCATAACTACAGTTATTCGAAGAATCGCAAAGTGTGCAAAAGTGCTTACAGTGTGTGTTCATTACTGTGCATTTATTAGGAAGAGTTTATTGTGTGCAAAGTGCAACTATTCCATGAAGTGCAGTCAATATACAGCCATTTCAAAAAGTTTCTTGTGCTGAGTGTGTCTGCTCACAAGGTGCCACCATTACAGAGTGTTTCTTGCACTATGAAGAATTACTTGACAAAGTACAGCCATTTTGGAAGTGTTTCAGTGTGCTGTGTACTGCTTATTTACAACATGCAGTCACTTCAAAGTGTTTCTCACTCTGTGCTTCTTCTGCTGCTCAGTTTACTAGCTATGTCCAATTACTTTGAAATGTTTTTTTAAAATGATGATAAATGACTTTACTGTACAATAAATTCCAACAATATTACAGTGTCTGAGAGAAAGTATTTTGCAACGTATTTTGCAGAATTCAATTACTCAAAAGTATTTTGCAGAATTCAGTGGTATTGTCTATGGTAGCAACTCACAAAAAAAGGCTCAGATGAGATTAAAATATGCATTGACCCAAAAGACTTGAACAAGGCATTGGAGAGACCTCATCATTCCATGCGATCAGTCAAAGAAGTCCCAGCCCTAATATCAAATGCTATGGTGGTGTTGCGGTAGCGTTGTCGCCTCACAGTTAGACGTTGTCCGTTCAACTCTCCAGGAGCATCTTCTCTGTGGTGGCTTACATGAATGGGTGTTCCTCCTTCGAAGGTTGGCAGGGGCTAGGCCCGCCAGCTATCAAAATCAAAATCTACCGCTAATCATTTGAGTTCGCGAGTTCCGCCTCAACCGAAAAGCTACTGTATTTTTCATCTTGGATGCAAAAAGTTAATTTTGGCAAGTACTGCTAGATTGCAGATCTTCACTACTGGCTACATTCAGTACTCCATTTGGATGGTATAGATTTCTCAGGATACCATTTGGAATAAAGTCTGCAAGTGAAGTCTTCCAGCATGCAAATCTACAGATCTTTTCAGGTTATCCCTGTGCCATAATAGTAGATAATTTGTTGGTCGGAGGCAATGGTGAAGTACAGCATGACAGAAACCTAAGAAAGTTTTGGACAGAGCAGGTGAAGTGAATTTAAAGCTCAGTCTTTAAAGTTCAAATTTAGACTACCACAAGTCACATATGTAGGTCATTTGTTAACTAGTAGTGGATTACAACCAGACCCATCTAAGCAAGCAGCTATTCTTCAGATGCCTGCTCCAGATAATGTTCAGGCTCTGCAGCAATTTCTTGGAATGGTTAACTATTTGGGCAAGTTTATATCAGACTTCAGTGAATTGACAGCACCTTTAAGAGAGCTAACATGTAAAAATGTTGTTTGTTCATGGCTAAAACAGTACCAGAGAGCATTTGATTATCTTAAGCAGAAATTGCCACCCAACTACACTAAGGTATTATGATGTCAATAGACCAGTTACTCTTTCCTGTGACACCTCAAAGTTTTGTCTACGTGCAGTTCTTCTTCAGGAGGGTAGACCAGTAGCCCATACATCTAGAACTCTTACCCAAACTGAAATGCTATATGCTCAGATCAAGAAGGAACTTTTGGCAATTGTATTTGCATGTTCCTAGTTTCATGATTATATTTATGGTCTAGATATGCAGATTGAAACTGATCATCAACCTCTAGCTGCTATTTTAAAAAAGCCTATGCATTCCACTCCAGCAAGATTACAAAGAATGATGCTTAAATTACAAAAGTACAACTTCAAAATGGTCTACACAAAATGCAAACGTCTTTATCTGGTTGATAACTTATCCAGATCACCCAGATATACAACAGAACAGCTGGAAGCAGAAAATGTTGTTTCAGTGTCATGGAAGTGCATAAGTTTTGACCACAAGACTTGATGAGCTGAGAGATCATACAAAGACTGATCCTGTTTTGCAAAAGCTCAACCACTACATCCAGGTGGGATGGCCATCAAAACAATCAATTGTACCGCCTGAAGTACAACCTTATTTTCCTTACAGATAAGATATTGATGGAAGATGACATTATTTTCAAAGGTCCTAAAATTGTTGTTTCTGCTTCCTTACAACATGAATATATCCAGATTTTGAATTGTTGTCATCCAGGGCCCATATCTACTTAAAGAAGGGCAAGAGGACTGGTATTTTGGCCTTCTCTAGCAAAAAACATTGACAAAGTACTTTCAACTTGTTTAGTATGGAATAGTACTAGACTGCATTTGCAAAAAGAGCCACTTCAGCTAAGTCAGGTTGCTGAACTTCCTTGGTCAACAGTTGCTACTGACATATTCAAGTGGAACAATCAGTATTACTTAGTGTTGTTCGATTCTTTTTCAAACTGATTCGAGATTGATTTGTTACCCAACCTAACATCTACTACTTTTATTACCAAGCTGAAACGTCATTTCTCAGTACATGGAAGTCTATATAAGCTGATATCTGACAATGACACACAATTTACCAGTCAATCGTTCCAGAGATTTGCAAGAGAATGGGTATTTGTACATGTTACTAGTAGTCCTGAATATCCACAGTCAAATAGTCTAGCTGAACATGCAGTACAGAGTGCAAAGCAATTAGTAGAGAAGTCAAAGCATGACATTACCGATGTGTTTTTGAATTTACTCAGTCTCAGAAACATACCCCGTGACAACATACTTGGATCGCCTGCTCAAAGACTTCTGTCTAGGCAAACCAGAAGAGCACTTCCTATCAGTCATAGTTTGCTGAGGCCTAAAGCTAAGAAAAACAAAGCAATCAAAGCCCAACTACTCAGAAAACGTTCTTTACAGAAGTCAAGTTATGATAAGATGAGCAGATTTCTCCATTCATTGAAAAAAGGAGAGATAGTAAGGAAAGAAATGGTGAAAGGTTTCGACCAGATTGGTCAAGTAACCGGTATATGTGATGAGCCAAGATCCTATGTTGTGAAATCAGAGGGTGTGGAGTACAGGAGAAATCACAGACATCTTCTTCTTGTAGCAAAACTAATACTGCAGCATTGTTCCTGTGATACAGACTTGAAATCTCAGAGCAACCCAGACGATGTTCCGGTTGCAGAACGTGTTTTGACTCTAATTTCTGATTGCTGATAATGTTCCTGATATTCCTAAGGTTGAACATACAGGAGAGACAGTTCCAGGTGCTAAACTTGATTCTAGATTTTATATCACATGATATGGTTGCATCTCTAAACCTAGTGTGAAATACACATCATCTTGGATATTATTGTCTATATGTACTTAGTTTTGTATAATTGTATGTCAGAATACTATTTTGTATTTATTGCATGTCAGTCAATGTCATCAATGAAGTATGATTCATTTCTCAAAGAGGGAGGATGTAGAATATGTGTGTGTGTTATACCTTTATGAAGCATTTCCAAGGACTGAACGTGCATTAAAATACCAGGCATGTGCTAGCTTTAGTGCCATTTTGAGAATGCTGCCAGAGAGTGAACATGAATAGTAGAGATAGTCTGTTTCTAAGATGAAGTTATCTACCTCATTTCCTGTTGTGTTTGTACATAATAAAGGTGCTTGAGCATAACCCATGCATGTTCGTCTAATCCATCCTGACAAGACAAGTGAGACGAATTACAGATAAGTTGGTGCTTTTTATTATATAGGCAATGATGGTTACCTTAGGTTCAAGGATTGGGCTTCCTTTAGTCTCACTTCAGAATAACTGAAGAGGCTTTGTAGCAATCTGAACAGCTTCAGCATGCCATTAGGCAATGGATTAAAAGGCTGAATCATGGGGAGCATCTTGTTGCGATGGACCTTAAAGGTGTGGTTTAGCTAACCAAAGCAGGTTTAGGTGCAAATGGGAAAATTACTAGCATACCTCTCAACTGCCTAGATTTTCGCAGAATGTCCAGATTTTTGCCTCATATTTCTGGTCTATTCCTGATAAAACTTATTGATTACTAGCAATTTACTGAGATTGAAGTCACTAAATAATTGCATACATCTGAGTTTCAGACTTCATATCCTTCAAAAATATGTACTAACACAAATCCTGTTATTCTAGCAACTTTCTAATATTTAAGAGCAATATTTAAAATCTGTCCCTATTTTTGGATTTTTGTCCCCCTTTTATGTTAGGCTTTGCTCAGATTTCCTGTGCAAAGAAGATGAGAGGTGTGATTTCTAGTGATAAACTATATAGTTTTTTTTATCTGCTTTAAATGTGTATAAAATTGGACAAGTTAAGGAGAAAATGATGATATCAGTGTGTCAAATTTCCGAAGTCTGAGTGGTAGGACTATTTGTTAATGTATTCATACTGAAGAACCAGCCAGTATTATGGGATCACTACATGATGTGGATAGGCAGATGGTACAGGTCCCCCAAACAATGTTGTTTTAATATTTTGATAGGTTTAAGTAAGTGATGAGGGTGCAGTGTGGAAGATGGTGATATTATTCATATGTCTTGGAGTTTTACATTAATGATGACATTCTGGAAAGACTGCATCTTAGAATGAGTAGGAGCTTTGGTAACGAAGTACCTTATTTTTAGAAATTCTGGCTACTTAGCATTGGAAAGGAAGATCTAGGATGGAGGGCATCAGAGAAGTATGCTCCTTTTTCAACTAGTGGAATAGATAAGAAGTCTTACTGCAAAGCACAGAAAGAAAGATTTTATGTGGGGCAAGGTCTAATCAGAAGAAATAGTATTGGGGTATATCACCAGGCAATTGTGGTGCAGAAGAATAGATTAAAGAAAATGCAAATACTAATATTTGGGGTAACGGTTAGGAGGGTTTATCATATTGATGGATGAAGATAAAGCCAGGACCAGGGTTACCCTGTCTCCACATACCTGAATCCACTTCTTAATATAAGATACCAATTAAACATATGACTGTTGAATGGAATGATTATTGTATAGAAGTAGTTTGTCATACAGTTGATGTTTATATGAGCTGTTCTTTATTATTGCTCTTTAATTATATACCTCTCTCTTAATTTGTTGTCATTTTAACTTTGAAAATGCTATTAAAATTTAATAATAAAAAATACTTAAGGAGTTCAGGAGCTCTATAATATCTGATAGAATTCTTATGTGCAGGATGTTGGACTTCTGGGTCAAGAGAGGCAGATAAAAAGCTATTTTCCAAAATCTCCAAGTTAGGAGGGATAGCAGTGAGTTTGGGAATTTCTATGGGCTGTAAGGTGCAACATCTTGTCTCTGTTTCAGAAACTTATTTACCCTATGAATTAAAGGGCTGCATCATTTTATGGATACTATAAACAAAAGAAAGTTCTTCCTTAGATAAATCCGAAGAAAATATTATCAGCTTCTAACATAAAACCTGTGAGTGAATAAACCTGAGGACAGTCAAAAGGTTCTGAGTCAGAAATTCTGCCTCAGAAGATGATTCCCTTTCTTTAGGGGGGAGTAGAGGACAAAGATGAAGGAAACTGTACAGGCTGTAAAGAAATAAGTGGATTACAAAGCTCCTGCAAAAAATAAATCTCTCCCGGTAAAGATCCCTAGGGGTAGGATTAAAAAGATGGGAGGCATATCTAGTTTCTTGTTTTCTTTTCTTAGAAACATCCAAACAATAGTATGAGGTGGAACTGACCATGGATGTAACTCCATGAGGGAGTCTGATGCATCTTCCCTGATGAGAATTTGTGGACTCCCTTCATCAGTCTGGGTTCTTCCTATATGGCCCAATCAACCATGTATGTGTCACAAATATCCATGGGCTTATCAGCCACATTGATGGAGTTGTTCAACACTGATTGATTGAATGAGGAAGGTATACGTGTGTCCTCTTCCAACGTATTAGACTTTTTCCTGATCCAAGGTGGGATGGCAGAAGAAGACAATGTTGAAACCATGCTAGCACATGCTAGAGCCTGGATATGTTTTTTAACAAATATAGCTTGAAGGAGACAAATAGCTTTGCAAAGTTTAGGTACAAGCATAGACAAATTATGTTCTGGACCTAAACAAAAAGACAGTATGTCTATCTGTAAGGGATTTGTTGACCACTGCCACATTTTTCTCTCTTGGATGACATGAAATAAATTTTTACAATGAAAACATATATAACTGAAAAATGGAGGATCACCAATGGGGTATTTATCTGTCCTTAATAAATGTAGTTGGAACAGGTTGAATGGTTGATGGGCCATGATCCTGAGAAAGTTTTGCTTCACAGACTGACAGCAAGAAAATTCTGAGGATTTTTATGTTTGTGCATCCCCTGAATATGACTATGCAGTCATTTTCTTATGCTCAAGATATGGCATGAAAGGAAGGTGCCTAAGCTTTTGTAGACTGGACAGATGAGTGAGGGTGCATATAACGTTATTGAACTTTTAAAAGTTCGAATGTCATATGGTCGAGACCATATGATCGAACATTTAAAAGTTTGAATGTTTCAACGGAGATCTCTGTACAGTGCGGAATGGGAAGATCTCTCTTTCCTGCACTGTAGTGCGATCTCGAAGTTGGTATATTTAAAGAGCAGGGGGTGTGGGGGGGTGCAGGGGGGCTTGTCTCCCTGCTTAAAATGGTCAGGTATTTTTTTCCGTTGTTTACTTATTTATTTATTTATTTTTTTTGCTTTTTGAACTTTTAAATGTTTGATCATATGACTTTGACTACATGAAGTTCGAACTTTTAAAAGTTTGATAACATAATAAACATCCTATGAATGGCATCCTTGGCAGGATATATCCCATGAGTTATCATTATTACAACAGTGATCTAATGATGATCATCTTTCCATGTGCTACATTATTAGGAAGCTAAATAATGCCAAAATAGTCTACTCAGCTATAGATTATGTTTTAACATTAATTGAGTCCTTACTAACTTGAAATATTATCTCTTGGAGATAGAGTTTGCTCTAAACACAAATTATACCACCTTTAATGTCTCAACAAACCACAAACCAACTTAAACCTCTCTGTAAGAGTAATGGCTCTATGGCTTTTTTTTTTTTTTTTTGCAGAGACTTAAATACAGATGGGTTGTCCAAGGCATATATGCCATTTGCAGCGGCTAAGAGCCAATGCTCCTGTGCTGAAGGGACATATAGAATAATGTTGGCTGGTCCTATAAAATAGTAAACTGAAAAGCTTCTGTAACAGGAACAAACCACGAATGTACTCCGAAGTAGTAATAAATTATCAAATAGTTATAAGATAATAAATAAGCACTTTAAATGTTCAAAAAGGTTTTTAATCACACACAATAACAGAAATCCAAGCACTTTCATCCCTGACACTCAGGGACTTTATCAAGGTAACACACAGTCAGGAAGAGTGGATTTAAATAGTGTTACTAAGAAAAAAGAACCATTCACAATAAACCAATATTTAAAAGCATTATAAATTTTAAAAACATTCTCAATATCTATGCATGTTATTTAAAATTTAAATAAAACACAATAATACTATAAAATAATACCTTCACAGTGCGTATTAATACTCATCTATCCAATGCTTTGATTTTTAAAAAACAAGCCAAAGATAAATGCTTGTTAATGCCTGGCCAATGCATAGCATTAGTTCTCAACTGCTATAAGGCTTCATGTATCTCTAGTCATAGATGCCAAGGACCACCCCTAAGATCAACCACTAAAGATTCTATAATTAAAAGAGTGCCCTTCATCACAACTGCAATGTTTTGCTAAGGCATTTTTTTCACTATGAAGCCTTATCTCTCTCAAATGTTCATAAACAGGAAATTTAAATTTATGTTCAGTCTTCCCAATACAGAAGACAGAACATTTTGTGCACCTGGCAAAATAAACAACTTTATCAGTTTGACAAAAAACTTTTTGTTTGTTCTCACTAATATCCCATTAATTTCAGAAAAGGAGCCCTCCGTTATGTAGAGACCAACATTACATGCCCCACATTTAACCATTCATCCTGTCTGTTGTTCATAGTGTGTCATTTCCAGCAAATTCTTTAAAACTGGCTCTTCCTATACACTATGGTTGGTCCTTCCCCTAGCCATTCCCTAAAATTATTACATGAGGATAAAATTACCGAATTTTTACATAATATATCCATTGTCAATCCACTCATAGTATTATAGGTGGTAATAAAGGTGGACTGGTATTTGATTTTCTTATTGGGCCCGCACTCCTCCCCTTGGTTTAAAACATGTAGGTCATCTTCTATAAGGGACTTGCCCATAACCTGCATACCAGGTCTCATTGCTCTGAATGTATGGTCACTGGGCAAAATAGCTCTAAAATGGCCCCTTTCCCTTTTATTAATCACCTCTAAAGACACTTCATTTACTCTTCCAGGGGGTAACCTCTCTTTAAAAACATGCCCTTAAGTAACTCACATTCATCAAAAAAGGCATGAACTAATGACACCATATGGGTTGCCCTCACAAACTGACCCCTCAATACAGCCCTTTTCTGCTTAAAGGGGTAATAACTACTGAAGTGTAAAAAATTGTTGGACTACGTTTCCTTCCGATGTATTTCAGACACAAAAGTTTGTGACTTATAGTCCTTAACCCACCTTACATCTAAATAAAAAGATATAACTGGTGAAACCAATAGTAAAATCACCATCAGCTTTAATAGGACAAACAACAAGTACAAACACAACTGACTTAGCGCTTTCACCCAACTTGGGCATCCTCAGAGTCAGTTAGTAAAATTTCTAACAGTCCTTAATAAATGGAATTCAAACAACTTTACAACCAATGAGCATCCAAATGTGATAAAGTTGCTGTAATGATCTCTAGAATTAACTCTTAACAATACAGCACAATTTTAATAATCAGAAGAAACTTTACTGCTCATTCAATCCAAATGTTTACTAATAACATGTCACAAAACATTTGCCCTGAAAATTCCACTTATATTTTTCTTTTTCAGAAAAACCCAAATGTATCAAATACTAAAAGCTTTGTATTTTAATATACATGCCAAAGATAAAGTGTCATTGAGGCCAGGTCTTGTACTGGCATCTAATCTAATTTGCCATAGGCATTCTCTAACTTCAAGTATATTTTTATAATCTCCCCCAAAATCTTTTGTATAAATTCTGTCAATGACAAAAAAATATGATTTTTTTAAAATTCAAACAGTCCTTACTATGCATGTACAAGGAATTAGTTAACTTTTTATTTTTTATATCCCTGGTGTGTTCCAATATTCTTTGTTTTAATTTCCTTGTAGTCATACCAACGTAAAATGCTGGGCATGATAAACAAGTGGCCACATATATCACCATATTCGTGTTACAATTACAGTAACCTGGACACACCAGGGACCTTTTATAGTTACCAACTTGTACATACGGACCATCATTGATATGTTTACATGCCTTACATTTTCCACATTTTGCCATCCTTGCAGGTCTTTGTCCAACAGGTTTAGGAATTCTCTCTAAGAGTTCCTTAATATTTGCACCCCTACTATTAATAAATTTTGGGCCATCTCCTATAGCATTTAGCATATCTGTAGGGAATGTGTTGTGCCATCCCATTTCAATGATTTCCTTCACCTTACCAGACATAGTGTTGTACTGCAGCACCATCCCTGCCTGGGTGTCAGTGTGTTTATGATGTTTTTCAACAGCTTTTTCTATGTCTCTTTGTTTATCTATTAGAATAGGTTTAAAGTCTGTTCCCCTTCTTTGGATAATGTCATTCTTGGTCGATGTTAATAAGTCCATAGGATAACCTCTTTCCGTAAATAAATCAATTAACGTATCAACTTCTTCTAAAAATGTGATGTCATCACTTACTATACGGGATGACCTAATCATCTGACCCTTTATTACGTTTTTCTTAATGTAATGTGGGTGGCGACTCTCGTAGTGTAGGTAAGTGTTACTGTATGTCTTTTTCCTGAATAAACTTGATTCTATCTTCCCATTGCATGTATATAAATGCAAATTCAGAAAATCAATCGAACTTTTACCCACCTTACTGGTGAATCTCAAAAAAGTTGTGGTTTGATTTAAATAGGCTATATAATCATCCAACTCGTCTCGAGAGTCCTTCCAAAGAAATAATATGTCATCCACAAATCTTAAATAAATAATCATTTTGGATGCATAAATAGATGGCAGAACATATTGGTCCTCCCATTCGGCTAATACCAGTTGGCAAATATAGGAGCACATCTAGCTCCCATTGCAACTCCCGTAGACTGTTTATAGTATTCACCCTCAAAGTGAATATAGTTGCTTTCCAGAACGATTTGCATTAAATCTACCAGTAAACTTCTTTTAACTTGATGAATACGACTGTATTTTCCAAACTTTTGGAAAACCATTCCAAACCTATGTCTTGAGGTATTACTGAGAATAAATTAACTATGTCAACTGTAACGTACCAAAAATCCCCCAGATTAGAGCTTAACAGGGTCCTGAAGCAATCCAGGCAATGCCATGAATCCTTAAGTATATGTGGTATACAATCAAGAGTATTTTTACTAAAAATTACTATGTATGATAATAATGGTTCCATTTTGGATCCTCTGGCTGCCACTATAGGTCTAAAAGGAGGGTTGGTAATGTCCTTGTGTATCTTGGGAATACCAAATATACTGGACATAACTGGATGTTCTACTGTCAAGTAGTTGTATTCATCCTGACTGATTATTCCCTCACACAGGAAATCATAAATTTACCAGTCAATCTTGATATATGCCCTCTGAGCATCAAATTTAGACACCAAAACATAAGTGTCGGTGTCCTGCAGTATGTTCTGCATGTTCCACAAATACTCTGTATTTGACATTATAACTACCCCCTTCCCTTATCAGGCTTCATAACCCTGTATTGTCTATTTGTTGACAATTCCTTTAAACAAAATTCTTAAGCAGGTGTCAAGTTCTTGTGAAAACTCGATCTTGTTTCAACCACTCTTCTTATCTGGGAGGTACATAAGCATTCAAAAGCTAGTACCAAAGGATTGTGTGGCAGAATAAACAAACTACTTCTCTTGACTGTGTTAATCCACCTCTCCCTCTCAATACTGGGTTTGTTCCAAAAGTATAACTTTAAATTTAGTTGTCTCGTATACAATTTTAGGTTAATAATAAGCTTATTTATGTCATGTTTAAAACTAGGTACAAAAG
This sequence comes from Protopterus annectens, assembly GCF_019279795.1. Classification (NCBI taxonomy): domain Eukaryota; kingdom Metazoa; phylum Chordata; order Ceratodontiformes; family Protopteridae; genus Protopterus; species Protopterus annectens. The sequence continues at coordinate 99,538,528 of NC_056741.1, forward strand.
AGAATCCTTTTTTCATCAAACTTAAATGACTGTTGGAGATATTCAGATCTGAAAATTATAGATGTTAAATGATCCATTGCCTATGATAATTGGACCTTCATTGTTGTCAACGTTTGTATCTAAACTAAGGGGCATAACAAGTGAATCATAATTCTCATTGTTCATTGAGGCATCAACCGAATGGTCAATACTGTCCAATGCCAATTCTGTAGTGCTAGTAATATGATTCTTACTGTCCTTTATCAGTAATGGTTGTTCTCCCTGTATTGCCAATTCATGTTGGAATTGTTCCTGCTCTGCCCCCCACCCCTCCAGTTGCCTCTTACTTGTTGGTTCTGCCAGTGGGGTGTTCTTTCTTCCATGTGGTTCTGTGATTGACCCTGGTTCCTTAGCCGATCGGATCGCCTTAATGGGGATGGGTTCTCTAAAAAAACCCTCCCTCATCGACATCATCTTGCATTCCACCCACATCTTCTAGTTCTTTCTGCATAGTGTCTCTTCTTTTACTATCTACATCCCACTGTCCCTCTTTAGTATTTGGCTTAGGGTAAGCCTTTTTATCCTTATATTCATTTGTATCTCTTTGAATTTTTCTTAGTTTCCTTTCCATACTAGTTTTTATAAATTTGTCTAGAGCTACCATCATCTTTTCAAACCTGTTTTTATAGTTTTCAAACAACAAGTCATTAATGATACTTTGTTTGAGTGTAACTAAATCGTTCTTCAAATTGACAAGCCTACTGGTGTTGTCTCTAATGATTATTCTCATCAAATCCAAACCCGTTCTGTCAAACAACTCCAACATATTCCCATATGCCTCCGAGTTAGCTTCAATACCCATAGGGATCTTGAAAATCCTAAGGCCTCTTGGTACTTGGTTAAGCTCAATAGAACGTTCCAAAAAGACATTGTCCATCTGTAGAGATTTGTATTTTTTTGCTAATTTTTCAAATTTGGGTAACTGAGAATTAAGTGTCCTTAAATCAGAATTTTGGGTCCTCCCTGGTACTTCACCCAATACAGGGGCTATTAAAAAATCTTCAATGTCATACAACATTGTTCCAGTTCTATTTACTCTGTTAGAATCCTGTTCTATTAGAGTTAATGTTGTTTCCATTAACTCTCAGTGGGAATGTATTATGAATTCTATCCCTATTAGTACCAGGTGGAGTATGTAGAGTAAATAGTTCAGCTTGTGAGCTGGTAATCCTGTCATTTTTATCATTATCTTTGTTTCCTTGTAATAAAGAAATAATTAGTCTAGATATGTCTAGATGCTGTATCATGAGTTGTTCCATCCTTATATTTATATATAACTTAGTCTTTTTTGTCAAATCTTGTTTGTAGGAATATATTGTTAATCACTTTTTAATTTAATGAAATATTATAAGTATAATGTATGTCTCTAATGTAAATAAAGGAATTCTTAGGTTGTAGATGTTTTAATAACCACTATGTCCTTTGCGGATAGTGTTTATATGATTGTGCATTGTATCGTAAGTTACTTAATAATAATATTGTCCCTAAGGAACAAGTAGAAATTCATAAAAAATATACACACCTATTTCAAACTCAATTTACAGTAAAATCTAGAAAGGTGCAAAAAATCTTGTTGTCAATAAGAACAAATGTCAAAAATCTGCTTTTTATATGTGTATAGAAGATTACTCTAAATTTACATATTCCTATGTTGTACAAGTGTAAGCAATAACATATGCCCTAGTTGGGTGAAAGCGCTAAGTCAGTTGTGTTTGTACTTGTTGTTTGTCATATTAAAGCTGATGGTGGTTTTACTATTGGTTTCACCAGTTATATCTTTTTACAAGTACATTGTTTAATTTTGGACTATTAGTTCAACTTACATCTAAATAAGCAATTTCTCTTTTATTGGTCTGACAAGTAAATTTCAGAAATGTTGTTATCCCATTAATATAGGCTAAAAATTCAGATATCATCCCCATTGAGCCATCTCAAAAAATAAACATATCATCCAAAAAATGAGTATAAAACCTGCAGTGTATAAAAAAAGAAGAATCATATAAAAACTTATTTTCCCACTGCAACATTATGATATTCGCAAACAAACCCCTCCAAGGGGAACCGATGGCTACCCCTTCTGTTTGAAGGTACAATTTATTATTAAAGAATATGAAATTATTTTCCAATACCTACTCAAACATACGTTCATAAAGTTTGACCATTGGTTGAGAAATACCCCCATTTAATAGGTATTCGCATACCCATTCGATCCCTATATCATGGGATCTTTTTGAAAACGAATTTTTTCAGGGTTTCCCCCCAGGTTTTTTTGAAAATAAAATTTTTTAACTTTTTTTGGGGGGGTTTTTACATTTTACCTTAAAAACCAAACCATGGCCATTTCCATCCCTTTTTTTTAAAAAGGGGTTTTTTTTTTGTTTTTGCAGGGTTTGCCTTTTCTGTCGGAGGGGGGGGGGGGGGGGGGGGGGGGTCGGGGGGGGGGGGGGGGGGGGGGGGGGGGGGGGGGGGGGGGGAGGAGCCCCCCCCCCCCCCCCCCCCCCCCCCCCCTCCCCCCCCCCCCCCCCCCCCCCCCCCCCCCCCCCCCACATATTACACTTCCCTGTACGTGTTTGAGAGCAGGTTGTGTCATGTTAGGCATCCCTGTTACTATATGAGTGAGTCAGAGGGGTATCATTCCCAAGGTTCCTACTGTGCCAATGTATGTGCTATGCGTTGCCTCTTTGCCAAGGTCAGGGCATACTGGGCACACCTCCTTCTGCCTACTGGGGCAGGCTCAGGTTGTTCCTCCTCCGAGTCACGCTCTGCCTGTGCTGGCCTTGGCAATGGTGGGGGGCTGTTTGGCCCGGCCCTATGCTGGTCCTGCTGCAGCTGTTTTCGCAAGATCATATTATGTAGCATAGCACATACCATGACAATTTGGGTACATGTAGTTGGTGTGTACTGCAAGGCTCCACCAGATGTGTCCAGACACCGGAACCGTGACTTGAGCAGCCCAAACACACGCTCTATCACATTACGTGTTTGTGCGTGTGCCTCATTATGGCGTTCCTGTTCAGGTGTGTGTGCGTTTCTGATGGGTGTCATCAGCCCCGGTTCCAGTGCATAACCTGCATCCCCCACTAGGTGTCCATGTGGGATGTCCCCAATGGCAAATGTCTGGTACAGCTGCGTCAAATGCCAGATGTGGGAATCGTGATAACTCCCAGGGCAGCCAGCACACACATTCATTATTATGCCCTGGGCGTCACACATGACCTGGCAGTTGATGGGGGGGAAGCCCTTGCGGTTTATGTAGGCCCTACCCCGCTCTCCTGCTGGTGCTTTGATGCATATGTGCGTGCAGTCTATAGCACCCAGTACCTCAGGGTATTCCGCTATTTGCTGGAAGAGACGCATATTGCTGGCCAATACCTCACGGGCATTGGGGAAATATACATGATCACCGAGATGTGCTGACATGGCATCCAGGAACTGGTGTAGTACCCTGGAGGCTGATGCCTGTGATATCCCCATCATATCGCCAGTTGGTCTCTGGAAGGTACCTGTTGCTAGTATTCTTAGGCCAACACATACTTTGGTTTCCACTGGGATGGGTTTCCCTCTGCTGGTTCTGTATGTGAGGCGTGGCCTGCACAGCTCAACAATCTGCTGCAGGAGCTCTCTGTCCACTCTATAGCGCTCTACTATCTCCAGCTCATGTAACCCATGGTAGGTGACCCTGGGCCTGTACACTCTTCTTCATCTCCTCACTGTGGGTTGTCTGGCACCATCTGCATTGTCACCACCCTCAGCAAGTCGCCTATGTCTCATTAAGACAGCTATGGCAGCCCCTAGCATTTCTGCTCTGAGTTCAGCTTTTTCAGTTTTCACTTCTATTAGCTTACTCCTGTTTTGCAGTGTCTCTTAATGACAACATCCTGCAGTACTGTTTGCAGTGTTTTAAGTGCTGGGCTGGGCTACTAATTTGCCTGTGTAATTGCCTGCTTCTAATTATTTTCACCTGCTAGCTTCAGCAGTTATCCCTGCTAGCTTCCTATTAATTCTGTTGCTTCCTTTTTCCTTTCTGTTTGCTCAGGGGGGAGCAACTTGCATACTATCTGAAACACGCTCACAGTGGCTTAAACGCGTGCACACATGCTTACACGGTTAAGGATCTACTTATTCAGGTTTAAACGCGCGTACACCCATGCAAACACTGTTACACATCTGCCAACAGCCTCCAACATACTTAGACTGTCTTACACGCGCGTACACCCGCGCAAACAGTGTTACACGTCTGCCAACAGCCTCCAACATACTCACACTGCCTTACACGCGCGCACACTGCCTTACTCGCGGTTCATTGTGCACACACGTGCGCATCCACGCCCAACAAGAAACTTTAGTGTAGGTAACAGTGTACACCTTCTATTTCTTGTCTTTCCATGACTTATCTAGTGGCACACCTCTTTCCATGATCTGTGCCTGTCATCTGTCATGTTACACTGGCCTCCAATGAACTGCGTTTCTTTCTACCATTCCCCCCAGTGATGTCACCTATCTCCTATTCTATTCCTCCCCCTTTTATATCTCTTACACTACTCAGGTCGTGCTCATTTGCTATGTGACTGTGGTATTCAGTATCCTAACCCTCATTTACATAAGATTGCCTACTAATGCTTAGTTACATGTCTTAGACTCAGCTTCCCCCTTAGCAACCACTACACGGTGGCCATGTTGGTTTTGGTCTGCTGGTCCCTGCATTGTCATTCCATGTATTACATGAAACCCACATTTGTGGGTTTATACCTTCTTTTATGCTTTTATACAGCGCAGCGCAGCCCGTTTGCAGCGGGGCTGCACTGGGTTTAAACATCGGCGATTGCCGAAAAAAAAGAATTATATTTTTAATATTTTTGCATGGGGTTATCTTGCCAATGGCCACATATTTGGCCATTGGCATGCTATGATTCATATGCAACCTTTTTGGGAGCTGACATCGCTCCATTGTGGATTTTGCAGAAATGTACTCAGTTGTCAACTGAGTACATTTCTGCAATCACGTCTCTACGGACTAGTTTCTGCTTCGTGGATCGCTAATATACCTCATTTGCATACCTTTCTAATGCAAGTGAGGTATTAATGTCCGCCAGTCCGTGTAAGAGGCGTTTAGCTGATCTCTTACGGAGTTTAGGGCTGTTCCTGGATCGCGAGGCTTGCATGGAGTGTTGCACGTCTCTTACACTCCGTGCAAGCCTTCGTGAATCCGGCCCTATGTTTATTGAGATATTTACAGGGATATGAAGAATCATAATTAACTTTATAATTAGCAATATAAATAGCACTGAACATCAAGGTTTACAAATGGTTGTGAGAACATTGTCACTATATTACAGCACAGAAATCGCAGAGTGGCAAGCTCTGGAGATACAGCTACTGAAAAGGGTAGAAGAATGTACACTTTGGGACAAACAAAATAATTAGGATATCAGAGCAGAAGTCAAAGTAGAAAGTAATCCCATATATATGCTTTTTATATATATATATATATATATATATATATATATATATATATATATATATATATACATATATATATATATATATATATATATATACATATAAATAGACAGAGTGAGAGAGATACAGAGACACAGAGAGAGAGAGACACCCTACTGTTTATTACTGGCCAGTTGATCGATGCTCAGAAAACTGTCACTGGAAGATTGTCAGCATCATGTAATAGAGATTAGAAGTGGAAAAGAGAGAGAAAATAAGCATTTTGCATTTTTCTCATGTTTTCCCTGTTCTCCGTGTTTGCATAATTATAGAGTTTGAGTATGTACATGTGTGTATATATAGGTCTACTTCATAACATTGAAAACTACAGTGCATATGTAAATAACATAATCTCCACCTAAAACAACACCAACTAACAAACACACTTTCTACTACATTTCTGCAGGGGGGCAAGCCCCCCTGCATCCCTCATAAATTATCCCCCATGTGGAGGGCTCTGCCCCCCACGTCCCCCGTAAATTAAACATACCGACTCCAAGATTGCTCTACAGTGCAAAAAAGTTAATTTCTTGAGGTTAGGAAAAATGTTGGGCCATCTGGTGGTTTCTGTTTGGTACTAGGTACCAACTTTAGCAAAGTGCTGGTAACTGTTAGCTACCGGCACAGAAATATCTGAGAATAGTTGCTTTGCTGTAGGTTTTGCCTATCTGTGCTGTCTGCTGACTTCTCCTAGGCCTTACCTATCATAGATTCATATATGTAAGATAAGTTGCAATGGTTGTAGGTGAAGCAGCTGCAGATTTACCAGATCATTTCTATCTTGCAGGGAGTCTCTAGAATGATGCATTAAGGAAGAGACTTCAGGCATTATCCATTGTACGTTGCCTCTATATGAAGAAAAGACGGTAGGAAAAAAGAGTGCTTCATCCACAGACTGGAATCTTGTATACTGATTCTTCCATTTAATGTGTAAAACAGCTGGATATTGCATCCTGATTGAGATATCATTTTATAATAAATTTGCTGGACTGATGAAAATGCTTGTTGATCTTATTAAGTTTGGGAGATGTAGTCCTGAAATAGCTGCATACTTTGTAAGCAGAATAGAAAAAGCCATCACATACACACAGTAAAGGCAGCCACAGGGGATGTGCATACAGAAACACAAACACAGTTGCCAATAGACATATTAGTAACCCTATGTATCCATTTGTAGGCACTATAGTGCTACATACACACAATATGCTCCACATATATTATATGTCTGGGACATAACACACGACCTCTTCCAACAAGTAGTCTTGCAAATGCCTTCATGGATAGTAGGATAACCCACCAAAAATAGTGTCTGCTCTCATCTCCTGCTCCTACAAACCTGGAAAAGTGATAGAGTGACAGACTTTATCTCGGCATGATGTTTCATTCAGGTACGATGTCTGATGCTGGCATGTGTTTCACTATTTTAACTGTGACATATTTGGCAATGATATTACAGGAATGCTCATTGTTAGGGGACACAGACCATGTATAGGTTGCAAACATCTGGATATTCAATGTACATTTGTACAGATAACTGGTATGGGCTGTATAGTGTAACATGCTGCAAGTGAGGCAGATGCCATTAACAGGCTCTTTAAAGTAATGCCATGGGTAGGGGGTCAACAGGCCTTAAAATGGTATAACCTACACCCACAGGGGACATGCTTCTCACACACTACTATAGTTGTCAGTATTGAGATTATAACCTCCTACCTATCTAATTATTTGTATTATAGTATTATGCAGTTATTGCACATGCCACTGAGCTTAGAAGGCTGACAAGTGTATACAGGTACTTCTAAGGTAAATGACATCCGCATGCCTTGTAAAGTAGGGTGATGAGAAGTGTACTGGGTGGTACATGCCTCAACATGGTATAACCCACCCACCCAGAGGATATGATTCTCACACGCACACACACACACACACACACACACACACACACACACACACACACACACACACACACACACACACACACACACACACACACAAAAAAAACATTACAGCCACTTGTATGACATTATACCTTGGATAATTGCTTGAGGCCAAGTGAATGAATAAATTCATAAATAATGAACCAGAAATGTATTTCATCTCGTTGATTTCAGCAGTAACCAAAGACTTCATCAGAATACACCAAACTTAATTCAATCCTATTAAATATACTAAACCTTTGAGAACACATGACATAAAAATTCTTGTAACATTAATTATGAA